>NW_024396266.1:0-144041 GCF_016617805.1 Bactrocera tryoni
TTTCAAATTACCGTTTTCTTAAAGCGAGACTGCGAAAGCAGTTATTTTTGGGTGTTTCAGCTTGTTCAGCATTTTTTTCTCGCTTTAATAATTATATTTTTCATTTTATAATTTTTTGTTTCTTTTTCCAGATGAAAACTGCCACAATTCGTTTGCGTCCTGCACGCGCGTACCGCCGCCGTTCTGCCGTTGCAATAGCGTGCGCGAAAAGCAAAGCTCACGAAGAACTGAATCACGCAGAGCATGCGAGTTTGCTCGAAATGCAATCTCCGGCCGCGTGCTGCTGTGTTGCTGCAACGCACGGCGCTTACGGCAGAGTCGTTGAACAGCTGTGCGTGAATTCGCCCGCAAGCTTTTCGTGGGAGTGTCGGCTGCCTTGGCTGGAGCTTTTGCGCAATTTCACGTTAGTCAATGCGTTATGTGGGCGAGATGAGTGGCTGGAGTGGCCAGCGTATGAGGCGGCATCCCGAGTCACGTGCTGCCCGAAATGCACGAGTCGCAGCAAGTGGACGAGCTGCGTAGCAAAAAGGCACTAAAAGTGATTGGAGATTAAAGATAAAAACGACTTACAATCCAGCTGCACAGCAGCGCAAGCGGCTGAAAGAGCGGTGGTCTGCGTGTATAGAAAGCGTATGGGCGTGAGTGTGGTTAACACTAGGTTGTTTAGTATGTATATGTGTATATATGGGTGTGTGTTTGTACATGTGCTTTCTGAAAATCGCTGCGAGATTTCTATGCTTTCAGCAGATTGTCATGCCCTAGTAATGCACGAAAACCTCGATGGAGGCAAACGCCTGATATCAAGCACTTATTACTGTACTTGTAGAGATGTGTAAAGCATGTACATGTGCATGGCTGAGTCTATATTAGAGCGGGTCGATTTTCTATAAAATCTCATTGTATGCGGGAATGTTTACGAATCTTTCTGCAGAGCTTTTGGCGGCTTATTGTTTTAATTTTAATAATTTTTCATAAATAATTTTCTTTTAAATTTTGGTATATATATTTTTTTATTTTTTTATATCTTTTTATAATAGTTGTCATAAAATAATTTTATCATCAAGATTATTATGTCTAATGAAATTTAATTTGTAGGTGCATTGCGATATTTTATTGATCGTCATTTATCGGCACCGGACTGGTGCGCACAGTTCAAATGTATGTATATTTCTCCATTACAAGCGATTATTAATATTTTCGACTTTGCGCAAAAATTGCTATTTAAGCGATTCAGAAAAGCTTGCTTTCAGAGTCATAGTCTCTTAGGAAAAAGTTGTTCAGTGAGAGCCATTAGAACATATCGCTCACACGCGATTTTTTTCATTTTTGGGCTTCTGGTAAAGTCGACCCGCTCTAGAGATACACATATGTCTCTAAATGTGTCTGTATGTCATTTGGCATAATTAAGCTTTGCTTTTGTCGCATTGTGGCTTTGCGCGAAATTTTTACTTTTTGAGCTCAAATAAAAATCAGCTAAGCATGGAATTGCTTTAGCAGCTCCAGATAATTAGAAGGCGCAATTTTATTTTGACAGGCAGAATAAGTAAGCTAATGAAAATTTGGCTAATACTTGCTTACTTTTAATTATGGTTGCATATGCTGGTACAGACTCAAAGCAAAATTATCTTGTTGAACGAATTTTAGTATATTGCATGTATTACGTATACGCCGTGGCCCCAATGCGAGAGTTGAATATGTGGCGATACTATGTTGCGTATACGCCAAGGTTAACATGTCCGTAATTTGATTTAAGTTAATGCCGTTCAATGTTACGATTTAAATATAATGAAATATTAAATTAGAAAAAAATATTATTAGAAAAAAAATATAGACTTTCAAATAATATCGAAGCTTCACATAAATGGCATTATTGCATATCTTACAGTATTGGAGTTGATATGCGCTAAAATTCTGCATTTCAACAATTTGCCACTTCGATAAAAATTTCTTCAATTTTCGTAAGAAAATACTATATAAAAACACTTCATCAATTAAAAATTATATTTTATCATCTTTTTCACTCATTTTATTTAAACAAAAATATTTGTTCCTAAATCAATGGTCTCACGAAATCCCGCCACTACCCTCCCTATTCACAGCATTATGCGCTGCTTAAAAATTGAAATTATACCAAAAGAGGAAAACAACAACAACAAATTGCATCCGTAAGCATACAATGCAGTTATAATGATTTCGAGCAATAACTCTTGCGCTGTCGTTTGCATATAAAAATCGCAATAAAAGCGAACAATGGCAGAAGGAAATAATAAAATATAAAAAAAGAAATATGAAATAAAAGCGCCGCAAACAGAAATACACTAACCAAACACATTGTGTATGCAATACATTTTAAATTTTATTAAAGTAATGTATCTTGGATGGCAGGCAAGGTGTATTTATAATTTTTTAAATAAATGTTTAATATTTTTAATAATGCTGCGATGAATTGCTTTCAAATATATTAAAAATATCAAAATGATTCTTGGTTTTACGTATACAGAGCAATTTAGGAATTTAATCGAGTCACATTAAAAATATCCAGAAGTTAGAGGAAACTTCCTGGGCGGTAGTATTTCGATTTCAGCTTTCGAATCACGGAAATGTCTCACGTTTTCCTAAATTTTTATTGTATTTATTATGAAAAAATATTTCCCAGCGATTTGTCTGGAAAAATGTCTCAAAAAATTTTTTTTTAACAACAGGTTTTCCTGTTATAATTTTAACTGTTTAAAATGCAATTTAATCCTTAAAAAGCCTCATCATCCATTTATCGTTTGATAAGAAAACACCCCCGCAAACAGGTTTCTTCTCATCGAGGGAGGATTTTTATAGAAAAATAACTTGCGTTGCTGATGCTTTAAGGTGTTGCATGGGAGACAGCGTTGAGAACTTGTGCGTTCGAGGACTAAGGTTGACAAGATTTCTCGAAAATTACTTACCGATCTTCAAGAAATGTTACGCAGGTCTTTAGGAGTTGTATCTTAAAGACCTGCGTAACATTTCTTGGATGAAAGATTTTTTCTCGCTTACAACTAATTGGAAAAAAAAAATTTACCGAAATTTTAATTTTTTCGTGAAAATTTCCGCCAATAATTACGTTTTAAGTTTTTTTCTTTGTTCAAGTTCTAAGTTAAATTTTTAACTGAAATGCTATTTTTTTCATTTCAGATGATCCCGAAAGGAGTTATCCTGTCAACGCGGGCTTATTTTTTTTCTGAGGTGTCACCGGTAATGGCTTCACCAATGACCGAGTTTAAAAAGCTTTTTCTTAAAATTTCAGAATTTCTTTGTTAATAGTGTATGTTTGTAACAATAAAAAATTCTAATAAAATTTTTAATTTTTTATATGAGAAAAAAATTGTTGGAAAAATACTTTTTTTTCCCCTGAGGAAACCCATGTAACTAAAGGATCACAACAGGGTGAAAAATTTTAAAATATTATTTTATTTAGTTTTCCTTTAACTTCAATGTCAAAGTTGAGCAGATATTTCGAAGTAATCGCTACCGAAAAATTCTTAAATATTTAGTAAAAACAGCTTCTGTTAGGTCTTGTAGCCGGTCTCAAGTCACAAAAGATTATCTACCTTTAATTCAGGCGTATGAACATCCCACGATGGCACTAGTTTGCGGCCTAACCACCAGCATTTACTAAAATAGCAAAAACATCTGTTCGTGATGGCACTTTTTTGAACTAAAATTCGGCATCAAGACGTCTCAAACACCCCACAACCCTCTTGGCACATTAGTCGCAAATTTTTTTTTAGATTTTTTGAGATGTGCAGTGGCATAGAGAGAAAAAATGAAACCGAGGAGTTGAGAAAGCGCTGGAATATGGGCAGAATAAATTCTGAAAGCTTCTATTAAATTAAAAATCAAATTTCATTTTAAATGCGCTTTTTGCATGTTTTTTTGTTTCAACTCGTTTCGAATAATATTTATTTTATTAGTAACACACTTTCTTTTAATATTTCTACAAAAACTGTTTTTATTTTTGCTAATAAAGATTAAATGAATAAAAACTGATTGAAGGATTTTTGAAGAACGCGTGATTAGTAAGCGAGGTGATAACTCTTAATGATTTCTAAAATAATGCTAATATCAAACGGCATCGGTGTACGGGACCGCTTAATGCTGAAATATAATGCTTATAGTGTGCTGAATAGAATGCTGAATTAAAGTCTCCAATTCGACATTATGATGTGTCACTTACATATTATATACAATGACTTTTCAGACAGATCAATTGTAGTATCAGAATATTTTAGCATACTGTATTATAATACTATATCTAAACTGTGTGAAAAGTGGTTGTATATATTATACTATGAATATTTTAAGAACATCTGGCCCTTATTGTCCCTATATATTATTTTCAATAGATAATGGCTGAGTAAATTATTTTGTTGTTATTAGTCTGCGTTTACAATGTTTTGCTAAATTGGCTCTAAGGCCATCAATGATCGTTTTGATATAAATTTTTTAAAATCAGCTTTGTTCATAACACTTTTTTCCGCATATCTTGATATATAAGTAACACCCCTAGTCTTCTAAGGTCAAATTCTTATCTTGCGGTTATATTTATTTATTTTCATATTCATATTTTATTCGATTTTTGTTCTATTTCCGTACGTTTCTCAACACAATGCCGCTGGGCTGAAATTGCTCCTGAGATAGCAACAGGTTTTGTCGGCTTTATGGGCTTTGCGGTCCGCCAGCTTCGGTTCGTCGGATTACATCAGCAATAAGCGGCTGAAGTTGACATCTGTCTCTGTGTGCTTTTCACTCGCTTGACAGCGCAAATAAGACATTTTACTGTCGTTTTGCCGTTTTTATGCCGCTTCATTGAATTCCACCGCCTTCGCTCCCCGATTCCGCGGCAATGCTTTACGCTCTTGACAGATATGCGCTGCTGGTATTTTAGGTAGTTCGTTAGCAGGGTCGGGAGCTTGCCGATAAGAAAGTTCAACGAACGCGGTTAAACGCTGATTGTTTGTATGAGTAAACGATATTATTTAAGTAGATGTCATAAAAGGCGCATATAATGACGGAATGGAATTAAGTGGTGGGGAGCGTTTATGCTTGTGTATGTGCGGATTAGAATTCTTTATGTTGCTTTGAGATAAATAATCATTTAGGTTTGTATAGAAGTATATTAAACTTTGTTGGAATTAAGAAGAGTACAAGAAAGGACTGAAGAAAACTCATTATATGTCGTTTTTGTTATTTAAGTACTCTTTTCTTTGCTTTTCGGTAATAAATCAAAAGACTTAAATATATACATATATTTCTACACCAACAAAACGAATTTCTATAAAGGCAGAACAAGCTCAAATCAAGAAAAATAAAATAAAATAAAGATGACGGAGAAGTATGTGACACATTGATTGAATGTGTGGAAGTATTGTTTTGATATGGAGCTATGATTCAAAAAATAAATTTTGATTAAATAAAAAAAATATTTTAATATTCCGTAAAGAATATGCAAAAAAGTTATCGTCTCTTCATATATCGAAATCTTCGAATCCGCAATCACCTGCATTTTAGATCTTAAAAAGGTATGCTTAATTTTAACGATTTTAAACGCCCTTTCACATGTGTAAAATCATTTTTGACGGTACATACACTGCACTTTGGTTAAGTAAAGCATTTTCTAGATTCCTTTAAGTTTAGTTTTAGTTTTAGTTTAATTTTAATTTTAATTTTAATTCTAATTTACCTTAATTTTAATTTTAATTTTATTTAAATTTAAATTTTTTTATTTCGATTTTAATTTTATTTTAATTTTAATTTTAATTTTTAGTTTTAGATTTTAATTTTTAATTTTATTTTTTAATTTTAATTTTAATTTTAATTTTATTTTTGACTTAGATTTTGATATTGATTTTGATTTTCATTTTGATTTTGATTTTAATTTTAATTTTAATTTTGGTTTTGACTTAGATTTTGATATTGATTTTGATTTTCATTTTGATTTTGATTTTCATTTTATTTTTAATTTTGATTTTGATTTTAAATTTAATTTTTATTTTTATTTTAATTTTGATTTTGATTTTAATTTAAATTTAAATTTTGATTTTAACTTTAACTATAATTTTAGTTTTGATTTTAATTTTAAATTTAATTTTTATTTTTATTTTAATGCAAATTTAAATTTCGATATAAATTTTTATTTCATTTTTTTCATTTTTTAATGATTAAATTAAATTAAAATTAAATTTTTTAATTTTAATTTTGATTTTAACTTTAATTCATAATTTCATTTTTATTTTAATGCAAATTTAAATTTTAATATAAATTTCTATATTTTAATTTTATATAAATTTTTTTAAATTTAATTTAATTTTAATTAATTAAATTATATCCTTTTGACAGTTTTACAGTTGCTAAAAGCTTTCTGTTAAAAAATTCTAAAAGCTCTTTCAGCAGAGCCCGTAAAGCTTCCAAAAGTTATTTGACAGTTAAACAACGTAAATTGTACTAAAAGCTAAGCTTTGAATGGAAAGAGTTCTAGAACACTTCTATCAGTGTAAAAGAGCATGTTGGAAGCTTCCAGTTAGTACAAGAATGCTGCATACAAAGCTCTTCCACTCGTGCTTTTATGGCAGGATATTCGTTTGGACTCTAGGTCTCTGCTATAAACATTCCAAAGAAAGACTTATAGTTACTCAAAGCTTGGTTATAGTTACTTAAGCTATAAGCAAATTATTATTGTATTATTAATTATAGCAAAAATTGAACTCACAGTAATTTGAATTAAAAATAGTTTACCCGACTTGTGTTAAATTTGAAAGAATTAAAGTTAAAATTAAAAAAAAAAGTTATTAGATAGAGTTATATGAGGTTTTAATATTTTAGCATTTACATATATAAAAATGCATTTACTTTAATTTTTTGCATTTCTTATTATTCTTTTGAAAATTAAAGTAAAAATATGTTATGCTGTTTATATATTTGAAATATATGACTGTAAGCCGCTGATAATATTATATTTATTTAGAACGCTATTCTCAATTCATATCCGCTGGGGCACCTATGCGGATGAGTAACATTCTGAAGTGAACAAAAAGTAATAATTTTATTTCTTTGTGAAAATGGAATGCATTCATGTGTTAATCAAATAATAAATACCGCTTAACGATTTTAATATGGAATTTTTGAAAATTTGTGGATAACTGTATTATCTCAGTGTGGACATTCACTGATCATGGCAACAGCTTATAAGTAATCTGATTTAGTACTAGTGGCAGTTACAGCAACTATCCTCTTCCAAATTTTAATTACTACAAAGAAAAATATGAAAGGTTAAATTTTAAATAAAGGAAAAAAACAGAACACTTTAGTTTTCTTAAGAATATCCGACTAGTTGCTTTACTTCAGTAAGACAAGTTCGGCACTCAAAAAAGTTCTTGAAGAAGAAAAACTATTTGCAGTTGTTAGCTGCTATTTTCAGAAAAAACTTCAAAACCTCAAAAATAAAAACTAAAAACTGCACCACAAACTTCTCACACTGGATTAATTCATCA
Source organism: Bactrocera tryoni (assembly GCF_016617805.1). Classification (NCBI taxonomy): domain Eukaryota; kingdom Metazoa; phylum Arthropoda; class Insecta; order Diptera; family Tephritidae; genus Bactrocera; species Bactrocera tryoni. Next base: position 7,524 of record NW_024396266.1, read on the forward strand.
TAACATGCCTGTGCAGCCACAGAATTTTTCGAGAAAAACTTTACTCATCCGAGTTGGAAAAACTAATACTATAAGCGTATTAATAATATAGTAAATTGCACATATATCAGACTCATGCTTGCGCTTAAATGCATACATGCTGATCCCTGAAGAAATCGTGCCACAGCTATTACCTTGCTGCAACAAAGCCATTAGGAAAGTTGGCACGACTAAGCAAAGGGAAAGTTGTTATTACAGCACACAAACAACGACAACAACGTGTGAATAGCTGCAGACGTTTCTGAGTTTCAACACGTCGCTGCGTTACGTGCAATTTGCGGTGCAAAACAACAATAACAATCGAAGTGTGCTAACGCAACAATGACATTGAGCTTGTGTGGCAATGCACTGAAGCGGAAAAGTGTGGTTCAAAAGCGAGTAGAGTTGGAGCTGAATTTTAATTTTATTGCATCAAAATTTTAATTTACTATGCATTTTAATTTATTTTCAATTATAATTTTAATTTTATTAAACTTAATTAAAATCTATTTTCTTTTTAATTTTAATTTTGATCTTGATTATGATTTTAGTTTTAGTATTATTTTAATTTTAATTTTAGTTTTAATTTTATTTTAATGCACTCATTTTCATTTTAATTTAAAGTTTAATTTTCGTTGTAATTTTAATTTTAGTTTATTTCAATTTCAATTTAAATTTAATTTTAATTTTAGTTTAACTTATAATTTTAGTTTTAGTTTTTTTCAATTTAAATTTAATTTTACTAACTTTTAATTTTAATTTAAATTATAATTTTTAGTTTTAGTTTTTTAATTTTTATTTAGTTTAATTTTCTTTATAACTTAATTTTATTTATTTTAATTTAAAGCAACTTTAATTTGAATTTTAATTTTCGTTTATTTTTAATTTAAATTTAATTTTACTTTTCATTTCAATTTAAATTTAATTTTAGTTTTAATTTTTATTTTAAGTTTAATTTTCGTTGTAATTTTAATTTTAATTTATTTCAGTTTAAATTTGATTTACTTTTTAATTTTAATTATAATTTAGTTTTAGTTTTTTTAATCCTTAATTTTTTTAATTTCTTTTAATTTTAATTTTTATTTATCAATTTCAATTTAATTTTAATTTTAATTTTAATTTTTCGTTTATTTCAAATTTAAATTTATAATTTACTTTTAATTTTAATTTTAATTTAATTTAATTTTAATAGTTTTAATTTTAATTACATTTTTTAATTGTAATTTTTATTTTAATTTATTTCATAATTTAACTTTTAATTTTACTTTTTAATTTTAATTATAATTTCACTTTTAGTTTAAGTCTGATTTTACTTTCTTCTAAATTTGATTTTGATTTTTAATCTTAATTTTAATTTTAATTTTAATTTTAATTTTTAATTTTAATTTTAATTTTAATTATATTCAATTTAATATTAATTTTAGTTTAATTTTGTTTTAAATTTAATTTATAATTTTATTATTAATTTTGAATTTTAATTTAATTAAGTTTTGGTTTCAGTTTAATTTTAATTATAATTTTAAATTTCTTGAATAACACATTTGTATATATGCATGGTACATATGGACCACCCTTTAAATACTATTATGCATATAAACATTGCAGACACCACAGATACGCTTATCGCCTTTTAAACGCTTTTTATACTTTTATCTTCTATTTTGGTGACAAACAATGCAATTTCGCCACTCTTTCCATTTTGCGGGCACCTGTGCGTATAAGTAACATACTGTAGTACAACGTAGACGATTAAATTGTTTGTCACGCGTTGTGTAACCGACAACCGTTAATGTGTTGAAAAATTGTTTGCATTTATATGAGCCAGTGACAAGTTAGTTTTGTATTTGAGAAAGTGTGTCAGATAACACCCAAAGCGAAGAATTTGTCATTTCGCCAAATCGAAGTTCTTTTATGTGACTTTTTCGCATTTCAAGCTTGATTGGAATGTGGAATGGTGCGAAGGTAACTACTAATTTTCACGATTGACAGCAAAACATTATGATTATTGTTATGAGGACCTTACAGCATTCACTGCAGTTCACATGCGGAGTCATAAAGTGAAATTGCCTTTGGGTCCAGCTCTTCTTGCAGCACAATGCTTTGTGTCCTCTTGGCCAATTTACTCTCCGCAATTGTAATGGAAAGCATTGTCCTTTGAGAATTGGCACTTTTCGAGTTTTGTCTGCGTTATCGGCGTCAATTGTCATTTGTGCAATTCTCATTTTTCTATTCTTTGCAATTTCAACAATTTTGACATTTTTGCAATATTACATTGCCCATCATTTGTCATGTGACAGTTACGCTGAATATTCCATATGAACAGGTGCTAATGTTTGAGCGCTTGCACTGATGTAAAAAAATATGGAATTTTTAATTTTTGACAGGTCTATAACGCATTTCGCAAATACATATTGCTTTAATATTGAGCAGCTGCTTTTGACATTTAATATCTCAAATTTGCCAACGTTGAAAATTGCCAGTGTGAATTTAAGATTGAAATTTGAAGATGTTGTGGAGATGATTGAGGATGATCACTCGTACTTTTATACATTAATTTTGAACAAAGATATATGTATATTCATACATATGTATGTACATACATACATATTGTCATTTGTGCAATTCAATATCATATCAATATTTTATTTTGGTGTTAGAATATTGTATAAATATGACATATTCTTTAAATTGAAAACGTCCATACTTAGAAAACGTATTTTAAATAAAATATAAGAAAGCTTGAAACAACACAAATTCTAAAATTGAAATTTCGGGATCCCGAAACAAATACAAGTTTTATTGTAATTTTTAAATGTTTACAAACTAAGGAATGCTTTATTTAATAAAATGTGAGAATCTCGAAGTTAATTTTTCGGGATCCCGAAACTAAATTTAATATATTCAAAAAATTTCTGACAATCCCGAAATATTAAAATTTTCGTACCACGTATTTGAGGATTTCAATTTATTCTATACTCATTCCATATTATATTAAGCTTTTATGATAGTTAAAATTTTCGGGATCCCAATTTATTGATAATACATAATATTTTAACGTTTGATTTTTTTAAGAACTGTTGTTTGATGATCTTTAAAAAAGCTTTATGTGTATATCATGGGTGTCAAGCTACATACATACATATGTACATACATACATATATACGTACATATGTGCGTATATGGGGTCAGAAAGCTTAAAGTATGTTTCTATTAGAGAGCTGCCACATGTTTGAAAATTCTTAATTAACTAAATTGTCAAAAAAAATAGTTTTTAGGAAACTAATATCAAACTAAAGGTATTTCAGCAAGATTATGGTCACGATGAATTTTCCTAATTTTCGTAGAGGGTTGCCATCACACTAAAATTTTTTATTCAAATTTGTAATAATATACTTATTTTCCAATTTGTACCTAGTTCTGTGAACACAATTTATTGAAGATAAAAAAATATAAAATTATTTGCAAGCAAATATTTCGGGATCCCGAAAATTTAGAAAGTCTCAAACAACCAAATAAACATAATCAAAATATTTAAACTTTTATTAATTTTTCAGCTTAAACGTGCAAGTTGACAAATTTAAGCCGCAAACACACACACATTCACACACTTACGAACAAAGGAAATTTACTCTCTTTGTTTACCTATTCGTGTGGTGAATGAATGATGGAAAACTATTTTTGCAACATCACACCGAACTCAATCTGCACAAAGCGAGAAGTGCGAATGCATATTACATGGTTTCACGCATGTGTGGGTGCGTTCACACATACATGCCTTTATTACTTTAAATTCATATTTACTAATGCAAACACAGCACATAACTATACGCACACACACTGCGATGTACTATATGTGTGTGCATGGGATGATGTATGTGTTTCCAAACACGCAAGTGCGTTATACACACACACACACTTACACTAGTATGCATTGACATGCGCCTGTCGGTGCGCTGGTGCGCTTCACTTCCACACGTGCGCTCGCATTTGCAATTCTCCGGCCCTCGCTTCACTGAGTGATTGCATTCGGTGGCAAATTGTTGGTGAACGCAAAGAGAGCGAGAGGCGGGGCGCTTAATGGCATTAAAATCAAGCCTTCTGCCAGACAGCTTTTTTGCTGTCATATTTGTCATGTGCACCCACAGGTGGATGTGGTTTGTGATGCAATCGTATCAGTGGCTTGCGAATGCAGCGCTTCGTTTGTTTCCTTTTTTGTTGTTTTTTTTTTGTTTTTCGCTGAAATCTGCATTTAATGAGTTTTATTTTATTTCTCGCAGCTGTAAATTGCATTTAATGCGCTTCATGGAACTTATAGAACTTATAATTAATGGCTCCGTTCTTCGAGCATTCAGATTAATTAAAAATTTTAATAATATTGCAAGTTGAATAAGAAGGTAGTAATAGTGGTTGTATCGATGAGTGAGATATAACTACTGCATAAATTAATTATAAAAATTTTAATGATTTGTATGACACCAGCTTATGCTATCGTGGTGCCATCCACCATCAGATGGTCCAATGCTGTCAGCTCTGATTCGAGTCAAGAGTTTAGACGTAGGGTAGACGCTTATGGAAGCTGGTTCTTTCTCAATTGCACTAATCACACAGCGAACTCTTACTGAGTCAAATCTGACTTGGCCACCGTTTGCGTTGATTCACCGCAATTTGACCACGACCGTTTTCACTGAACGCTTTAATAAGCTACTCACTTTTCTGCAACCATAATCAATCGCTAACAAAATGAATATACCGATTACTTACGCCATTTATTGGAAACAAAATGAACTTATTTTCACTAGGCTCAATATATCATTAATTATCCGAAATATCTTCCTTCAAAATAATCAAATAATCAGTAAATTTATCAAAATATTGGTTCATTGTATTAGATTTGTCCCGATGTTACGTTTTGGGTAGGGGTAACAAGCCGGGCAGATGAAACTGGATAAAGGTAGGAGAATTAATTCTATAAGCAGATATACATATTTCTGTTTTACATCTGGTTATCTTGATTTAAGTTTAGCGTTTTCACCTTATTTTCTCTCGCATTTTCACGAATTGAAGTTCACTAAGTTTGGTATATGATTGCCAGCGAAAGTTATGTTTGTTACAATATGTGTTTCGGGACTTTCAATTAATGCCTTAGTTATATATAAATAAGCCAAAATTCAAAGTGCCAATTTGATCCTAATGGAAAGTAGCAGTGACTATGTTCTAAATTATTTCACACCTACGGGATAGTTCGTAAGAAATGAAGTTTCAACAATAAAATTGTCATGCCTATAGACTGTCAAGATGTATACTTATTTTACCTCTTCATCTGTAAGATATAATCTGATACACGCTGGAGTTATTCGAGACTAGATGACATTATTGGCGAGACATCTCTCTTTTGGCATACCTATACTTACATATACAAGGTCTGTCGCAAAAGAAACAGGACTGTTAAAAAAAAAAAAACAACAAAAAATTAATATTTTTCAAAAGTTAAATTTTTTTGTTCAAAGTAGTTTGCTTGTGCTTCGATACAGCGTTTAGCCTGGTCAATTAGCATTTCAAATGAGTGTATAAGGTAATTTTTCGGAATGCTCTTGTGAATATCGGTCGTCGCCATTTGGATAGCTGAAATGTCCTGAAACCAGTGTCCTTTCATGGGCAAATGAAGTTTTCCAAATAGGTAAAAATCACAGGGTGCCAGATCAGGTGAGTAGGGTGAGTGATTAATGGTTAATATGGAGTTTTTTGTCAAAAAATCAGTGACAAGCGTCGACCGATGACACGGCGCATTATCGTGCAACAGGCGCCAGGACCCTGCCTCACGGTATTGTGGTCGAGCACGACGAATGCGTGACAAAAGACGCTTCATAACACCAAGGTAAAACACAGCATTAATCGTTTGGCCAGGTGGGACGAACTCTCGGTGTACAATACCCTCGGAATCGTAAAAACAAATCAGCATTGTCTTTATTTTTGACTTCTGAAGACGACCGACTTCTGATCGTCACAGAGGTCCTCCCGACCTTCTTGGAAGCGCTTAAACCACTCATGCACATTACTACGGGATAGGCTCTGATCATCATAAACTTTTTCATCATTTGAAATGTTTCAGTAAACGCTTTCCCAAGTTTAAAACAAAATTTATTATTTACTCTTTGCATTTTACGACCGATGGCCAAAAGCTGCTGTCACTTTTTGATCGATAACATCGATTGTAGTTATCCTATTGTCTTAAAATTTTTACGAAATGTCAGCAAGAGATCAAACTTTTTATTTCATGTACCCACCAATAGGTGGCATCACCAGAAACAGTTATATTTAAAAAGTTCTGTTTCTTTTGCGACAGACCTTGTATGTAAGGCTGAACTTAATAAGGCTGAGCTCAGGCAACTACTGTGGTCACACCTGACCGATAGTAGACGGCCTGCGCTAAGTAGGTTAGTTTCGAATAGTATTAAGCATCCCTGACCAAGAGCTGCAGGATTGGCTGAAATAGCCTCATGGGCCCACTGAACCTCCGATAAACAACGGCCGCCTTTAAATGAGCACAATCCCCACCGGAGTTGCACAGGGAGAGAATCTACACGCGAGTGAGAGGAAACAACACGACGAGGAAACAATACAGCGAGCATCACCAAATGTGCATAGACGTTGACGAAAATCTTGTGCAAGCGTCTATCAGAATCGAGGTCAGTAAGATTCTTGTTATGGAGCACTAGAAACCAGGAAGGTATTAGTTTGAAAAAGGGCTGGCGAGGGCAGTATTCTATCACCTCAGTAGATAAGAGTGACATCTTAACGAAATGGCTGGCAGGCTATACTGTTCTCACCTCCGTGATTAAATCTTTTAATTCATGTAAAATTCGAGGCATTATCTTGGTGGCCTTAGTTTTTACCCAGCCCTATAGCTTGAGACCCCAATTGTCTTCTTTAAGTGTACGTTTTACACTTAGAAGTCAGTGCTTCGTCTTCTTTTGCATCAAACATACTTTTGGTCATCACTATCTTCATCCTTTCATTGAATCGACGGTCCAAAAACTATTTGGACTCAAGTTAAGTCGGCATAAAATGTCAACCCGTTTGCCAAGTTGGCCTTGTTTACATAAGAAATCTTCCGTGGTACGCTAACATACATATCCCCTTCGTCCAAGCGTCTACTTATTGTAGGCAAAGGCGGTGCACTCTTCCCTTCCGCAACCAGCAGAGCCTCAATTTTCGGTACGAAATAAAATCACGTTTTGATGTAATTCTGGGCCTTGCTGTGAAAAACTTTCGACCAACTCGATTGTCAGCATATAATGTATTAATGATGAAGGAGACTTACTGATAGTTTTTACTATTGAGCGTAATTTCCGTTGTAATTTTTCCATTTAAAAATATAATGTACTAAAATCTATGTTTAAATGACACTTTGTTTGCAAACTCAAACAACATGTAAATAGATTTCCCTTTAAATTTTCAACTTTTCCATTGAACATAAAATTATACTCCGAAACACTCCACCAATTTTCTAGATAAAGTTGTGCACTAAATTCATTGAATTTATTTGCTTGATTACTACTAAACTGTGCGGTATTATTCCAGTGAAATTAACGGCATTCGCTGCTCGGTGCCATTTCAGCGCTTCGCACAGTTTACAAGCGTTTTTGCGCAGGGGCCCACAGCAAGCGCCGACTAATCCACTTAAATGGCTACACCAGAGCACGCCGCGTTGGCGCATGCCGCAATGATGCTTTGGGTTAACGGCACTCGGTGTGGCGGCTGCAATTGCGCTTGGTTAGCTGATTAGCTGATAGGGCGGTGCACAGCCACCGCTGATGCTCGAACAACTCTGAAGGCCATGCACTCGCAGGGCAACTCAAACACACTAGCACACACTCATACATAAACGCACACTCAAACATACACAAACATGCACCACATAACACACACATACAAATACCACAGCCCGGAAAGTTACCCATGTTGGCAAACTGGCTGTTTCGTTGTTTGAGTGTGAGTGTGTGCGTGTGTGGATTGCTGTAAATTGAATGCAATGCGCTACTGATTTCATTTCAGCGCGCATACATTAATGCTGTCACGGGTGTGTGTGTGAGTGTGTTTTGCGTTCGAACTTTGTTACAAATGTGTGGTTATTTGTCTGGTTGCTAGTGTGTGCATATATACATACATGTGTATTCATCGCAGTGCCAGATAAGCCACAATCAGCCAAATAATGAATACAAATTGCAATGTTAATACACATTCATATGTGTGTATGTGTGCATGATAGTGTGCCCAGTGGTTTGTAAAACTTGACTTTCAAATGCAAATAGGAAATTTTCAAAAATGCTTATATTGAGGAAGTGGTTTGCTGAAATAGACTCCTACGTCCAAGGACTTTATTTATTCAGGGACTTATTCAGAGGTATTCATATGCCCTATAAGTACTTAAAAGCATATTAAAGCGGTTCAAATACGCTATATTTATTGCATAAAATATCCGGAATTCATATATCAATCTCCTTTCTACAAACCACCAGTGCCCTCGAAAAGATGCAACTAGCCACTGGCAAGCTCAAGGCCAACAAATCACCCGGACCGGACGGAATCCCAGTAGAAATCCTGAAAATATTCACTGCAGAGCGACCGACAGTACTACTGAATATGTACAACGTCTGCCTCGAAGCCGGAATATTCCCTGAACCCTGCAAAAAGCAATGGCTGGTGTTAATCAGTAAGGGAAATCGATATCTTAACCATCTTAACTTGCCATCAGCATACCGCCCACTATGCATGCTTGACACAGCCGAAAAGCTCTATGAAAGGCTACTGAAACCCACACTCGAAGCGGCTTTCACCGAAGCAGGAGAACTCTCCCTTAGACAACATGGCTTTATACCCGGCAGATCAACTCTAAGAGCTATAAAATGCGTCCTACAAAGTATAGAAGCCGCACAGCGTAGATGGCATAAATAAAAAAGAATGGTGTTGCCGCCAAATTTAGATGTCTGAAATGCCTTCAACAGTGTTAGATGGGTGGATACAAGATATAAGCATCAACGCTCTCGAGAAAAGCTTTAAAATCCCCGACTACCTTAGAACTGTGCAGAGCTACCTAAATAACAGAAAACTGCTTTAATAAACTAAAGAGCGCTCACGACAGACAGCGGTCACGTCAGCAGCACCACAAGGATCCATTCTAGGCCCGAACTTGTGGAACAGCAGCAACGACGCTATACTAAAACTCGAAATGCCAGACGATTCGTAATTAATTGACTACACGGACGACATTGCAGCAATGACAGCAATGATAATTCACCTTCTGGCAAACGAAAGGAAAAAGCTGTGGGAGCTAAAGAATACGTCCGAAAATAACAAGAGCGCAATCGAACAAATAAAAAAAGATACAAAAACAACATGGCATAGAAGATGAAAGCATGAGAATCATGGCAGATGGAGAGCCAGACTAATAAAAGACTTGAACTTATGATAAGCCGTAAATTCAGAAAAGTCGACTTTCATACAATCCAGACCGATAACAGACCACGGGTTCTTCAAAAAGTACCTCCTCAGAATGGCAAAAGCCGAAGAGCCGTCATGCCTAGAGAACGACGAGACAGAAGACGACTATAGTTGGCCCAATAAACACGGACAATTTAATCAGAGCCATGCTGGAAGCAAACTAGCGGATTATGCAAAAAATTTTCTCCGCAGCAAAAAATGGCTCTTGGATGTAAATATTTCAACGAGAAAAATGGAATGCACCCTGAAGTAATGCAAACACCGTTCCAGGTTGGGTGACGGTTCCTTAGAGGGGGAGTTTTTAGTGACCTGCAAGTGGCACATGCCTTTGCTGTGACGAGAGGACTGATGATGCGGAAAGTATTTTCCACCCATTCACCCGCAAAAAAAGAAAAAAAACAAGCAAATATCAATATCTTCTCTGAAGCAAGACCAGCATTGTTGGCTCTTTGACAAACATATTCACCATTTTATTGAAAATTTTTGATTTTTTTCGAAAAACTCGACGGAGTAAAAATTAGCTGAAAATTTAGATTTGTCTTTATTTTTGAAAATGCATATAAACGTCATTTTACTTCACGTCTTTTTGGTACTCAACCAATTTATTTTGTGTATTATTTTTTTGTTAACTAAAAATGAATATTAATACGAAAATAAAGTTTGAGAACAGGTGTTGATGTCTTCATTATATCTTATTTTGACAGCTCTTTATTTGGTTCTGTGTCGAAATCTGTCTGTAGAATGCTCGAATGTGGGACCTAGTCTTCAATTATACGTTTGACCTATTGCTAGGATCATGTCCAATAAGATATTCAATTCGACAGGCATCATGAAACTCTATTGGCTTGAGTTATAAGCAGCAGAAATATTCTTATCCACACATTCTGTTAAAAAATAATTAAAAGCAGCAAAGTGTCTGGATTAGATGAAATACCGAACAGAAGCCAGGACTTTGAAACCCAAACTATTCGCAAAAATGTACTATGCGTGTTTAATAGAAGGGATATTTCCCCGACCCGTGGAAAACCAAAAAACCCCTCGAAGGAGCCTTCTTCATATCGACCTCTGTGCATGCTTGACACAATTGCCACAATATAAGAAAGCACAGTAAGAAACCGCTTGGAGTTAGCAATCCAAAAAATCTGCAGATTATCAGAAAGACAGCATGGCTTTATGAAAAAGTACATAGACGATAAGGTACAATCTTCTATAAGCCGTACGCCGTGGCCTCAACATCCGTCCCGTTAGTTCTGATTTCTCAAGGTTGGACTAAAAAGCGAAGTAAATGGTTCTAGTAGTAAACGAGGGTAAGACAAAATATCCCCTGGCATCAAACAAACAGTCCTCACACTGGCAATTGGCTCCCACGTCACTGTTGACAGTCATAACTTCGAAGTCGTAGATAATTTTTTTCTATCTTGGAAGCACCATTAACACCAACAACAACGTTTGACCCGAAATTAAATGCAGAATAACTTTTGCCAACGGGTCCTGCTTCGAACTGAGTAGGCAATTAAGAAGTTAAGTCCTCACTCGGCGAACAAAAACTAAACCCTATATGTCCCGTCCTGATATATGGTGCAGAGGCATGGAAGATGACAACATCTGAAGAGTCGGCTTTACTAGTTTTAGAGAGAAAAGTTTTGCGAAGGATTTATGATCCCTTGGCAACAGCGAATACCGCATTCAATGGAACAATGAGCTGTATGAGATATATGACCACATTGACATAGTTCAGCGAATTAAGAGATATCGGCTACGCTGGCTAGGTCATATTGTCCGTTTGGAAGAGTACACTCCAGTTCTGAAAGTATTCAACACAGTACCCGCCGGCGGAAGCAGAGGAAGAGGAAGGCCTCCACTCCGTTGTGGAGATCCGGTTGAGAAGAACCCGACTGAACTTGGTGTATCGAATTGGCAGTTCTTTCTGTCGCTACTTGGCGCGCTGTTGTAAACTCGATTATAACCAGTGTGTAAGCGGAGTCTGCGCCAAAAAAGAAGAAAAAGGATACTTTAAAGAGGCATACGTAGTATATGCAATTCTTCAACTTTTCATGAACGAAGCTCCGGTTTATTTTTTCCTGACAAACTGTAACTTCCTTATGTTTAGTTGGAAATTCCTGCTTGATTCTGTCGATTATTCAAATTAGTCCTGATAATGGATCTCTATTTCTTCGATATTCCTTCAACAATACAAAATTTTTCCTCCACTAAATTACTCAGTACTCAAAAGTGATAATTACTTCGCAAGAGTGGCCTTCAAATGCCATTGGTTAAAATAACAAGAAAAAACGTTAACTTCGGTTGCACCGAAGCTAAATACCCTTCACAGGTGCATTTCTGTTAGTAACGATGTGTTCACTTTGTATGACAGCTATAGGCTATAGTTAACCGATCTGATCAATTTCTTCGGATATTACATTGTTGCCTTAGAAAATAATATATTCCAAATTTCGTGTATATATCTTGTCAAGTCTTATCAAGTTTTCCATACAAGCATTTGATTCCGATCGTACAGTTTGTATGGCAGCTATATGTTATAGTGGTCCGATATCGGCCGTTCCGACAAATGAGCAGCTTCTTGAAGAGAAAATGACGTTTGTAAAATTTCAAAACGATATCTTGAAAACGATATCTTGAGACGGACAGACAGACGGACATGGCTAAATCGACTCAGCTCAGCATACTCATCATTTATATATATACTTTATAGGGTCTCCGACGATTTCTTCTGGGTGTTACAATTTTCGTGACAAACTTAATATACCCTGTTCAGGGTATAAAAATCAGATAATAATATATCCTAAGCCTTAAGCGCTCATACTTTCTTATTTAAATGCATCCTTAGTATTATACATACTGCTGGGAGGTGGGCATACCCTCACTAAGCTACCATAAAATGTAAACAAGAATTAAATTCAATAAAGTCAGCAAAATGGTTACAATTTCGTTATAAAACAAGCAAAAACATACCGGAAGCTAAAAATACTTTTTTACTCTCTGAATATGTAAAAAAAAAATATTTTTGTATGCTTCCCTTGCATATTTTGCATTTATAAACCTTTTAAGTCATTATATCCGCATACGCTTGCGAATATTTTTTAATATTTCCCTGCTCCTATGTACATTTGCCGCTGACGCCCTTATCTGCCATCATACAAATGCCTAACGTACGTGCCTTATTTGCTTACGGAATTTCCGCCTCTCCAAACCCACTTAACGGCCTCCAACATGTTATGTCCCACGCACACACATACTCACATTGAGAGTACAAACAAACACAAAAGCGTTTAAGTCATTTTGCCTGCCGTGGAGGGAATATTGTGTGCCTGTAATATACAGAATACCGAAGTGAGGGGGTGAAGTGGCGGCGGTGTGTGCGAGCAATGCGTCCCAGGGGTTGTAAATTATTAATAGGCAATTTGCACTCTGATGCTGATACTGTTTTCGAGTTTTTTTGCAATACTTCGATTTTGAAGCAGCGCAAAAACAACAATAAAGGAAAGTTTATGAAGTGTTAAATGGACGATAAGTAGGTGATTTACTAAAGTTGGGTACATGAAAACATATGCTTAAGTGACATGAAATATAAGTAGAGAGGCGAAGTACTTTTCAATGCGGACTTTAAGTTGCACAGAACTTTAAAAGCTTTAAAGTTTCTTCTGTTAAAATATCACGAACTATTTAGGATATTAATTCCTTTGTTTTGGTTGGATTTTTGATTTTTCAATTACAAATTATCTGTTTCAAAATGTTCTTAATTTTGCAAACTTCTGTCTTCAAAACATAACCTATAAATTTCAGCAAATAATAGAATTCCTTCTTATAAATTAAGTCGGTAGAATAACGGCAGCTTCGGCTGTCGTCGCGAGAAGGTTCGAATCGGATATCCTTGGCATTCTATTGATCCAGGAACCATGAATCTTCAGAGGAAAGGTAAAGGGCCTCAATTCAAGGAAAAACAAATTGATTTGGGATCCCTCTAGTGAGAGGCCTCGTTTTTGTGTAGTAGTTAGAAACGATTTAGACTTATTTTGCATTTCAAAGTTTCTAACGCTGAATCTAGTTACGGTGCAGGTGAAGAACAAGAAAAGTGCTGACTTCGTCCTTGCAACGGTCTACTTTTCAAGGGAGGCATCGCCTAACCACTTTTAACAAAGAAATTAGATCCGCGAAGACGAAAAATTTCAGGAAATTCTGTGACAACGTCTCCTTAGCCCCTCAGGCAGCCAGACTGCACAAGGCTTTGTCGATAAGCAAGACGGACACACCATTGAATTAAAGGGACCTATACGACCAGCGCAATGGTACTCTTGTTTACGCATTTTCCGAAGACGGTTCTGGATGACCAAATTCCACCAATGGAACGCCAGATCGTTCGGATATGACGGCTGCAAAGAAATTATTCACTGGAGACTCAATCAACGAGCAAGATCTCATACCACATCTTGTTGAGCAGATGTGGGATAACCTTGCGATGGCGTATGTCCCAGAACCGTGGAAAAGAGTGAAGGTAATCTTCATCTCCAAGGAAGAAAGAAAGGACTACTCGCTAGTCAAATCGTTCAGACCAATTAGTTTTATTCTCTTTATGTCAAAGGATGGAAAAGACTGTAGACATCTACATAAGATTGAAGACGCTGAAAATCGTACCCCTACATGCCAGTCGACACGCGTACAGAGCAGGCAGATTCTCTAAAACTGTTCCTCACTAACTTTCAGCTGAACTCCAGGATTCGCTGAGGGGTTCTGCGTAATAGAATAGCTGGGATTCGGTGTCAGGTTCATAATGGCCCGACTTAAATTTGAGAATACTCTCTGAAACATAGTGCAAAAAGGCTTAAGTCAAAGCAAAGGGATGGTGTAATGCGGTAGAGTTAAATATCAACCCGTCACAAACAACCGTCGTCCCTTTTACAAAGCGAAGATCGCTTCCGGGCTTGAGGCCCCTAACACTTGATGCTAGGGAGTTGGAGGTATCTAGAAAGGTCACATTTCTAGACCTGGCATTAGACTCAAACTTACGGTGAAATAGATACCTGGAATTAACACTGTTAACAGCCACCTGGCACACATATGCAGACGCCTCACCGGTAGATCATGGGGCCGCAAGCCAAGTATCATCAGGTAGCCGTATACCAGCTGTCGTAAAGCGGTTGATTGGGAATCGATGGTAGGTTTTCAACTATCGACGCCGTAAGCACTCGTCTGCGCCTGTGCTTCAGGGGCAATACACACTTACCCAACCGCAGCACTTGAAGTCATGCTGGAGCTCACACCGCTGCATTTAGTGACCAAACAGGTAGTGAAGCATACCGGTATTGGCAAAGGGAAGAAAATGTGATCGTAACAAATGAAGGCATAAGGAGAAGGCACACTATTAACCTTTCTTCTAAGAGACGGCGTTACGAAGAAAGTAAACTAAAATAAGTTTAAAACTACTCTCGGCAGTAAGGCGGCGAAGAGTGATTCTACTTTCGAACTATTACTGAGGTGCAGCAGTATCCTGTGGTACACTGTCGGACTCTATTGTTTTGTTTTCCTTGACTGCCATAAATGATTTTGAAATTGTTTACTCGTGAATTTTCACAAGAAATCTTCGCTTAAAGTTAAAATATACCGTTATTAATATTTAGCAATTATATTTTTCCAAATTATATAATTATTTTCTGCTTTTATTTGGTTAACTTTTAATAGCTTTTAGGAAGCTCCTGTCGAAAATGTGCAGAGCCATCATGAAGGCAGGTATTTTATATTTCAATCAGCAGTAAAACTTTTCACCTAAACAGTTAATAAAATATCAAAAATAAAATTTACAGTATATACCATAACCACACACACCACCACAACAAAAGCCTCACCAACAGGCACACACACACAAGCGCGCTCTAAGCAGTAATCGAACATTGCCATTAATTGAATTACGATTATGAGTGAGTGAATTGCTCTGCAAACTCGGGAAAATTTAGTCGAGAATTTCGAAATTCAATACACAAATGTTTGTGTGGTTGTGTGTGTTCGCTTTATAGCGCGTTCGCAGCTACGCCCAAGTGCAGAGGCTTAACGGAAAGTAACATTCTCCAAAGACGGCATGAGCAGTGTTTTCATTGCTACACAAATATTTGCCAACAATACTAACGGTAGTACTTAAAATGCGCAACGAAGGTGAAAGAGGCTTTAATATTCGCGTTGAAATCATTTTCGGCCTTTCAACGCTGCCATAAAACCAAGCGCACTTCTAGGCGCAATTTAAAGTTATGGCAACTATACTATAGATACAGTTGCCAGCAGCCTATGACGGTATGTGGGTGTGTGTGTAGGAGGCAGCACTTTTTGCTGCTTATGTGGGCCACAAGCAGCCTATGAAACTTCGCTATCGCGGCGCTGCAATTAGACACCACTCCATTGGTTAGTTACCGGCATAGCGACTAGCGCGTAATCTCAACGCTGTCAGCTAACGGGAAATTAAGCCCAAAATTGTGTTGACACAAACAGAGCGCAAATGAAATTCGACCAAATATAAATCTTATAAAAGCTTGAGGCAAAGTCAACTTCACAAGGTGGATTACTGTTATATTTTGTTGCGTTATTTGTTGTTGTTTGTTAACTGTTAGTTGAGTGTCTAGCGTAGCGCCTAAGAGAAATTGCTTTCATAGCGGATAAGTGCGTGGCAACTAAGCCGCAAATAAATTGGTAAGTATGTGTGTGTGCGTGTGTGGGAGCTAACAGGAAAGTAAATAAATGTATTTCGCTTTTGTGTCAATTGCCTACGGAAATAAAAATGAATAATGGGTGCGTCAATAGAAGATAAGTGTTCCGTAATATATTTATGTGTCTGTATGTACCTATGTATGTATATGCGAAAATAAGTACCGTAGTCTAGTCCGGGTCAAATTTGATCAGACGATATAAAAGTAGATAACTTGAAAAAGATTTGAACCCGCAACTTTTTAGTGTTAGTCATAAACTCAAGTCATTTGTTTGTACTTTGGTACCGATTTTTGGAGGAAAATGGATGGTAAAGCAGGTTGGAGTCATATGTAGAAGTTCCCGCATTTGAGGAAAGTTCTCTGATTGCCATTCACTTGGGAGTGGTCAGCAACGATTCTTTTACATATGGGTTACGCAACTCACGACTTCTGGTCTTAGACCAAGTATCCTACAAAGCCAAAGAACGCTGCCCAGTTATTTTGAGTTTCCAGAATAGAAAAATTCATAAAGCCACCAACCAGATCGATCATGTTGTGATAGACGGAAGACGTGTCTCCAGTGTTTTGAACATGCATATGTATGCTCCGAGGTCCTAGCATAGACACGAACCACTATCTTGTTACAGTCAAGATACGCACCCGCCTCTGTGCAGCAAAAAAATTCACGGCGACAAACACAAGGAAAGTTCGACGTCGAGAAGCTGCAATCATAGTAGATAGCCGAGCGATTTCCTACTCGACTTGCACACCTGCTCTGTGAGGGCACTCGTCAGCAACTCGGCATTTCAAGCTCCTTACGTACAGCTGCAAGGGAAACCATTGAGAGAAAGCAGACTGCTAACCTCGCAATGTTACAATCGACCACAACATGTGCGGAATGGGATGGATACTGAGAAATGAAGAGGAAAGCGAGACGC
The DNA here is from genome assembly GCF_016617805.1 of Bactrocera tryoni. Classification (NCBI taxonomy): domain Eukaryota; kingdom Metazoa; phylum Arthropoda; class Insecta; order Diptera; family Tephritidae; genus Bactrocera; species Bactrocera tryoni. The sequence continues at coordinate 24,670 of NW_024396266.1, forward strand.
AGACAAAAAAAGAAGCCGTTAGGGGTAATGTGCGAAAATTCTACGAAAAGATGTCTCGATTAAAGAAGGTTTCAAGACCGGAGCATACTCTTGAAGAAGAGGTGATCTAGTGACTGATGTCTAGATTCTGAAAGGAATACTTCTACAGCCTACTGAATGGCAGTGACTGACTTTGCTTAAAATTTTGTACTCCTAATGGAGCCATGACTATAGAATCGTTGAGTATGTCATATTTTGGGTAATCAATTTTATTACAAAAATGTATTTGACTGCACAAAGCACTCAGCGAAGATCGTGAAGTCATTATAATTTTGCGGCATGTGAATCTTAATTGACGACAATATCGAAAAAGTTACAGAAACATTGCTTGAAAATCGTAGCTTTGAGATCAGAGAGATAACAGAGCAGCACAACATCCCTTTGAAACGACTCAACTTATTTTGGTACACGTTTTGGGTGTGAAGGATACTTATCTTTTTCTATTAATTGCCAAAGTCGGGAAAAATGCCAAGCACTAGAAATCTATTTTTGTAAAGGCTTATCATAAATACTATATTCAACCCTAGCATTATAATATTTCCTTTCTATATGCATCCAGCTTTCAAAGCTTCTTAAATAAATCCTTCACGGTATTTCGATGTAAGCACCTATTTTTGCCAAACATCCAGCGACATATTTCCCCCCTCTGTCATTCACCTGCTCCTATTAACATACAAGATTACATGCATGTAAATTCAAGCACTTGTCAAATCTGTAGAAATATGTTATCTCATATGCGAATAAGCCGCCACATGTGTGTATGTATACATATATATAGCGCCGCAGCTATCACTTTGCTAAGTGAATGTAATGACAAATATAAGTATATATTTCCGGCTTAATATGTTATTATGCCATTCCAATGTCGAATGCGACGCTCGTGAAGGGCGAACATTCATTTTCATTTTCATTTCCATTTTGCGGAAGCCGCCACCTCGGTTCATATGCATATTTGCAAGCTTTCAGAAGACTTACAGCTCGTACGCTGATTATGTCGGTGCTCAGCGCAGTGGGAAAATGATGACATGATGTTGCAGGGATAAGAGAAAAAAATGCAAAGGAAAAATTCAAGAAATATGCAAAAAGAAATAATAACAATAAACAGAATGGGAAGAGGAATGCAATTTCGGCTACTTTTATATGTATATGTGTATGTACATATGTATGTTAGGGGGTATGTTATTACCCATATTTTCATTTTTGATTTTTCAGTTTTTACCTAAAAATAGAGATCCAACATAAACAAACTCTATATCAATATCAATATCAATTCTATTGGTGCCTAATAGCCTTGACAGACGGCAGCGTTAATCCGGATTAATTGCGCACTTAATCAGATCCAAATTTGTAGGTGACAGACGGCAGCTATGCGAGTTTGAAACTCTCATAAACAGCTCATTGTCCTTTTTATAATATTTTCAATGAAAATTGATAGAAGATAAACATTACGGTTGTTAGCCGACCAATTTTTACCAAATCATTTTTTATTACAAAAACATATCAACACATTATTTTTAAAACTGCATCATAACATAGAAGTTTTATTGATATTATATTGAGAATTTGATAAACAGCTGTCAGGGTTGCTTGTATTTCATTCACAATAGATGAAAATTGGCCATTTTTAACAATGTTGCCAACGAAAATCTCACAAACTCCTTAAAATTTTGAGAGTTATTTTTGGATTCAGCAACGGAGTTAGCTGTGGTAACTCCTGAATTAATCCCGAAAAATGCAATTAATCTGGTTTAACGTTGCCGTCTGTCAATGCTATAAGTCATTTTACTTTTCCCATCTATATAAAATGAGAGTTTTCGCCACTTTGCACTAAGCAGGTAAACTTATAACTCTGACGTTCATATACAAAATTTTCCGCTCTATAAAAAAGATTCTCATATTTGTTTCCATAAAACCACTCATTCAAAAGTTATTCGCAGTTTAAGTTAAATCTCAAATGACCTGAGCATTAATTGCAGTGATTTATGTATTCTATGTATGTTACTCATACGACATGGTGTACTATTTGACACACACAGTACATTTGATGCTTAAATTTAACTGCCTTATCTCGGAAAGTAATCGTTTTATGAAAAAAATTATATAAACCTTTTTTATAGGGAGAAATTTTTCCTATCAGACTAATACTGATTAAAAGCAGTAGATTTATTCACTTTGGTGATAAAATATTTCTTGCAAAAAATCGAAAAAATTTATATAAAATATATGAGGGAAGTAATGAACTAGGCATGGTTTAAATAGAAAATAAAGATCTTATTTACATTCTTCTTCTTCTTTGTTGGTTCAGAGACCGCTGCTTTACATCGGATACTGTTTTAATGGCTAAAACTGAAACTTGAGCGGGTGTTTGGAAAACAAAAACAATCATTTGTAAGAACCGGACACCCTAATGTACATTGAAGAAAGTAAACAAAAAGGAATGCGGGTCTGTGGTTCCGTTTCAGCGTTCTCACGTGTGTTATCTGTTTACCAATATGTATATAGTATAACGGCGGCAAACTGCCGAAAAGGAATTGTGAAATTTTCTGCAGGCTATATTGAAAAACAAAAACCACAGTTGTCGATATGGGAACTCATACTTTTTCCGATGCCTTTCATTTCAATTTAATCACTTACATTTCCGTTATTTTATGTAAAAAACAAAAACACTCAATTCCTGAATAACGCTGTGAGCTATTTATCGCTGAAAATCATTAATTTCACTCCGCTTTATTAAATATTGCTCTATCAAGTAGAGATGTGTGTATGCAGATTTGCTTTTCTACCTGATTTATTTGAAATGTATGCCTTACGCACAATTAAATATTTACCTTCCTTTTATTGAATATTACATTTTTATTTTTATTTCGCCAATATGATAGCTGTCATTACGATTGTCAATTAACCATGCTGCATTACATGATGAGTGTTATATGAGTGAATTATTACCATAAATAAGTGGTTAATAGTCATAAATATATATGTATGTATATGGAATTTAATAGTCATCATTCAACATAGAAATATTATGGATGAAAAGGAATTTCCCGTGCTGAGAAAATACTGCTTTTTGAAGAAAAAAGATACAGTTGAAGCAAAAACTTGACTTGATGACGAGTTTGCGAACACTGCCTCAGCAAAATCAAACAATAAGGAATGGTATGCAAAGTTCGCCATGGTGAAATGAGCAACGAAGACAATTAACGCAATGGACGCCAAAAAGAGGTTGTTCGCGGCGAAAACTTAAAAAAAGTCCACAAAATAACTTTGGATGGCGGTATAGTGAAGTTGTTCGAGATAGCAGGAAATCTAAAGATATCAACTGAATGTATACCTCATACCATTCAAGAATATTTGGATATGAAAAAGCTCTGTGCAAAATGGGTGCCGCGTGAGCTCACTTTTGACCAAAAACAATGACGAGAAGATTATTCGGAGGAGCGTTTTGAGATGTTCATGCAGTTTTTGAGTTTCTGTATCGATATGGGACAATGGAAGAAACATGGTTCCATTATTTCACTCCGAAGTCCAAAGCATGTAAAAATGAAAAAGTCAACTTAAAAGGTTATAGCGTCTGTATTTTGGGGTGGGGATGGAATAATTTATATTGACTATCTTGAGAAAAGAAGGACCATCAACAGCTATTACTATAAAGCGTTATTGGATCGTTATAAGGACCAAATCAAAAATTAACACATTCGAAGAAAAAGAAAGTGCTCTTTCTGCCAAGATACCGTGTCAGAAGACAGTGGACTTCGAATTGCTTTCGCATTCACTGTATTCGCCAGCAGCTTTATACAGATATCTTTTTACGTAAATAACCAAATAGCAATCAAGGCAATAACCCCGTATTGCATATCGGCCAGAAGTCAGAAGTAAACAAGTTCACTTCTACTGGGTGCCAGGCTGCAAAGGCGTCGAGGCCAATGAAATAATGGACGAGATTGCCAAGAATGGTGTACATCTGAAAACATGATCGACATTGGGAAACCCACGCATTGTCTATGTGACGATCACGACAGAAGCATGGTGAAGAAAATCAAAACCCAATGGAACAAGCTACCAGGGTGCAAAACTGCGAAAGTCATGTGCAAAATGGTAGATTGATCCTATTGGCACTCGATAGAAGAGACTGTAGGAACATGATTCGAATACTAACTGGTCACTGTGCGGTGGCGACACACACCAGTAAGCTGGGGCTGACAGATCGAGAAGACTGCAGGAAGTGTCTAAAGCAGGGCACCAGCGAAACAATGGAACATCTCTTGTGCACTTCTCTCGCAAGACTACGCTGTTAGCATCTGGGGTCCACACAGTATGATACACTGGAAGAGGTATCGGTAATGAAGCCGCAGACTGTTAAAACTCGCGTCAAGTGAAGGCTTCCCAAAGGATGACTACTTCACTTGGGCTTCGCAAATGAACTTCATCTGATATTGCAAAGACTCAAACTGGTCTATGCGTGGCTTATTGGTCTACCAGATTGACCCAACCTAACCTAACGTCTTGAAAATTTCATACTTTCCTAAAAAATTTTTAGATTGCAAACAACTTTGAGGAAAACCAAAGGAGAAGAATGTATATAATGAGCTATGCAGGATGATGTATAAAGTATAAAGGGATAAATTAAGCTAAAAGACTCTGCATCCAAGTTTTCGGATCAAAATAATATAAAATAATAAATGCATTGCTAATTTTTATAAATAATTAATATGAAAAGATAAGGAGACTAAAGGGATAACGCGAAACTGACTTCGAGCGTTAATTTTGTATGGCTATAGTGATCCGATTTTGGCGGTTCCGCCAAATAAACAGCTTCTGGGTGAGAAAAGAATGTATCGATATCTCAATAACTGAGGGACCCGCATATATGGCAGACAAACAGACACAGCTAAATTGACGCAGCTCATCAACCTGATCATTTATATATATACTTTAACCCTAGAACCGTGAGTTGGGCACTCAGTGCATATTCTCATTTTTGATGCTGAATTCCTGGGGTTCAGGCAGTCTAATTTGCCTTATTTTCGGCATTGCGTTAAACTATAATTTAAGTTAAAAGTTGACAAAACTTTTGGTTTATAGCTCTTATAATAAGAAAGTTACGGCGTTTTAAACGGTGAGGACTCTATATGTGACTTGGGGCACTCAGTTCCCATAATATTTCTTCATATATTTTGTATGGAGAAGCGTAATTTTCTAACAGTTTTCATGATTATTATGCATATCTAATTAGTTTTGCGTAAAAATTTCAAGTGAATAGTTCATTTTTCGTTGTGACAAATATAATTTTTTGAAATGGGTGAAGAATTGGAGCTTTATTTGGCCAACTTACGGCGTGAATTGACGGTAGAAGATGAGGAGAATATTTCAAATTCTTTGAATGCTAATGATAGCGATGATGATGATGGTGGAAGAGAACCTAAATTTGGTAGTGAATCGATACCTAGTAACCGGTCCTGCTTCGGAGATAATAATGCTCAGCCCATCAGAGATCCACTTTTCGAAGAATATATACGCTAGGAGGCTGTTGTAGATCTGGACCCTGACAAAAGCAGATTTGATTTGTCAATTTATTGAGCGTAATTGTGGTGAAAAAATTTGTGGTTTGGGAAGGAAATAATCAAACTGTATGGTGGTCAAAGCCTAGGCAAAGTGAAAAATGGCGATCGGAACTGGCATTGGTAATGCGTAGACAATCAACGTCACCATCCATAGAAAGTTTTGGACCTAAAAGCGATGCCTCCATACGCATCTTCCGGCGTCTATTGTTGAAAGTATTGCTCTTGAGACGAATAGGCTGCTAAAAGAATAATACAGGCAAATATTCATCAAACAGTTCCAAAAAAAAATAATATATTGGCAAGACATAACTGCCAAACCTATTTAGATCCTTTAAAGAAGCTAACAAGACATTCGAAGAAAAACGTGCTAGTGCGTTCAACTGCTCACGATAGAGAAGATGTAAATCCTGTCACAAAAAAACCACAAGTCACATATAATTATAATGATCACAAATGTGGTATTGATACTTTTGACAAAATACTACGTGGATTCCCTGGCAAAATAAAAAAAACCGTTGGCGCTTGGCATTACTTTATAATATCCTGGATATTGCGCTCAGGATGTTTGATTTTAGTTACCCTATGTGAAACACCAATAAGTCTGAAAAGCGCGAAAATTTTTGAAAGAATTCTCTATGGAGCTAGCGCAGAACCAATTACAAAAGCGATGCAAAACAAATTAACTCTACCAATAAAATTGCAATGAAATTGATAAATTTCAAACGGGTTTCTGCAGTGGCGAGATCACGTCAGCAATGCAGGTAGGCTTTCAAAATTCATTTTATTTCAAAATTAGTTCATTTTCAAACAGATGAACATTTTGAAACGGCGATGTGAAACCTGCAAAACTGCTAAGATCGATAATAAAACAATAGCAGTTTGTGATCAATGCCTTATTCCAACATGTGAAAAGTGCTATTTTACCAAATCTGATACGGATCCAGACAATGATGAAGTTCACACAATGTCCAACACCGTCTACACCCAATCAAAAAGACAGCGAAGAATTTCACCCATTTGAGCAGTTCGAAATTAATAATTTATTTCATTTTTATATTCTTTAATAAAAATACCTTTGTTTCTAACAAAAGCACAAGTTTCATTAAATAATTTGCATAAATAAGCGAAATATTGGCGTTTCTATAAAAAAATGTCTTAAAAGCTTAAATTTCCATACAAAATATATTACTGGGCACTGAGTGCCCAAGTCACGAGATTAAGTTGTATAGCTATGTCATGGTTCTAAAGTTAAAGAGTCTCCTATATTTTCTACTCGGCGTTACAAATCTCGCGGTAATCTTAATATAACTTAATAATAGGTTTAAGTTCAGAGTGTAATGAAAGGCAAATTGATGTAGGAATCAACAGATCATGTACGCATTTCATATTATTCTTATAAACTCAGGTGGACACGGTCTTAAAAGCATATTAGATAGTTTTCATTAGACCAACTATACTGACATCTTAGAAAATCTTTGATCAGCTCAAAATTCAATTATTAGCTGCATAAAACATAAAATTGATTTTTCGTCTTCAATCGCTAAGCTTCTCAGCCGATGTAAATAACGAATGGAAACTCACATCTGTCTCTAATAAAAAATGCTTGAAATTTATGGAAGAATACGTTTCTTTTGCTTCCTTTTAAAAATAAGGTCGCTTGGAGCAATTGGAAGCGTACTGCTCTCTATATAATCCTTCAAAGTCTAAGCGCTATTAGACAAAAATCGATTTCGAAGCCAGCACCAGTAGCATGACACTCAGCCAAGAATCCTTTAAGCAAAGTCACAAATTATTTGAAGTTGCAACTTTCTGCTTCGTGCGAAAATTAAATTCTTCAGTAAGAAAAAGAAAGGTCACATTTACATACTGAAAAAGAAAAAAAAGCAAAACAGTGGAATTCTAGTAAAAATTTCTGCATGAAAAAAATTGTGTGTATGTGTGTGCATTATGTAGATGTACCAGAGCTCACTGCAATAAAGAAGACTTCAAAAAATGCTGGAATTTAAAATGAGTTCACACTCCCACATATATATGTATACATAAGCAAATATATAATGACAATGTCATGGAAATCTTTAATTAAGAAGAAAGACTGCGCGCCAACTGGAAAAACAACACAACAGAGCAGTTTGAAAGTGTGTGCGTGTCATGCCTTCAAAGCCGGAGCGGCGCTGAGAAAATAGCTAAATTATGAATGAAAAATGTGTGGCAGTTTAATGCAGACGCACGTAGAAGAAATACAAACGCACACATACACAGGAATGTTTGTATATTTAAACATGTGTGAGGCTGTGTGCGTTAATTCTTGCTTGAATTCATGTGTGAGTTGCCATATTAAGGTGAATAGATAGAATTGTAGATGTATATATGTACATGAGTCTCTGTGCAAATATGTTCGCACTGTATGCATGTCTGTGTATGTGTTTGTCTTTGCAAGTACGCTAGCAATCTTCAATTATTTTTTTTTAAACATATCAGCTGCAAAAAAGCGTAGACAAGGCCTTGCTGCAGTTGAATGCCGAGCAGTTTGCTGAGCTCTGTCTGCTTGTAAGTGCTTTTGTTGTACAAGCAAACACATGTCGACAATCAAATAGACATATGCCCGTAAAGTCTCTAACATGTGTAGCTTGGCGTGAGTGCTAATGTGTGTGTGTGCGTTTTTTCCTTGCTAAATCCCCAGCCGCCACAAGGACGCGCACTTTGAACTTGAACTTTGTTGTAGAATCTAGCGCGCCGTGCCTCTCCACAGTTCTGCTTCTTAAATTTTTTACTTTTTTCATAGCAGTTTTTCACTTCCGTCTGCCACCTGTTCGTAATTACAGCAAAACGAGTTTCAGACAATTAAAAAATGTGGCGAAAAGTGAAAAAATTAAGCTTCTGCTAGCAAACCGCCATTGTCAGCGGCAACGTTTGTGACCGTTATTCTTTTCTGCGTGATTTTTTTGCTTTTTTGTATCCAAATTTTTTCAGACTCTCACTTTTCGCGCTGGCTGTAAGGTCGTAGCTCAGTTTTTGATTTGCTGACAAAATCGTTTGCGAGAATCGTTCGTTGCTTGGATTTAAGTTGAAGTTTGTGTGTCAGCAATTTTTGACAGATAACATAAATCTGTATTTGAAACACTTTAAAAATTATTATATACATATTAGGGTGATTAAAAAAAAAATTTTTTTTTTCGTTTCGTTCTCGGAAAAATAGGTTCCTAAACACCTCTAAGAAAGCCTCTCCAAGCATGAGTTCTTAATTGTAACGGGAAGGTCCTCCTACCTACAGTTTTTTATTTTTTCTTATTATCAGATAGAAAAATTTATATCTCGCTTCCAACTACTTGAAAAAATATTTTGTTCCTTAGATTTTGTAGGAAATTGAATTCTCTACAAAAAGGTCTCCACAATTTTTTCGTAATCCCAACCGTTTAAAAGATATTAACAGTTGAAGTTTGATTATTTTTGGGAAAATTTTTTATTTCTTATGAATTTTATAACTCAATGAAAAAAATCATTATGAATGATTATCGAAATCGTAATTTATTAGTCAGGTTAAGCATAAAAGCGCCAAATCGTGAAATGATTGACGCACTTAATCGAGAATTTGAACGGAAAAGTGAATATAATCACCAGGAATTAAATTTGATAGCGCGAATAGTTCGAATGAATATACCCCTGTTGAATCACCAAAATATTCCCAGTTTGGTTGGCACGGAAATTGATGATTATGTGATTTATGCGAAGATTTACCGACACGGCGTTCGATTTTAAACGACTTCAAATTCCGATACGTATTGCATTTGCAACGACAAATCATGTGGTCTGAATCTAGAAAATATATGTTTATTCCCATGTCCCTGTCAATTATATGCGGCATGTTCACGGGTCGGCAGGCCGTCTGCCTTATTTGTTTTTGCACCTGATAATGAAACGAAAAATGTCGTCTATCACAAGGTGCTTCACTGGAGTGAAGAAGTGGTACCCATGAACTAAAAGACTTAAACAACAAAGTATCCTTAAAATACTTGCATTCTTTATTTTACCTACGTTAATTATGCAAATAAATAATTGACCCTGATAAAACTAAATGCCAGCTCATTTATTATCTCTAAGGCGGAACAGGGTCAGTTCGAAGGGTCAGCTAGTATCTATTAAATATAAAATAAATAAATATTAATCTAATTTCCAAAAAGATTTTGCAATATTATTGTCGAGCAGTTACATGAGCCTTGAAATGACAAAATTCGGTTTTTTTTTAATATGATATGTCTAGAATAATTTCCCAAAGTTTCAAAGCAATCGCAATAAAAGTGTGGAACTTTTGGGAAAGCGGCTTGTCAGTACGAGGGCTGCTATGTATATTCTGGCCTAGGGCAACACTAAGTGTTGCCAGGTGCAATCTAACATTTCCAATGGAAAGTTTGACATTTTTTAGCATAACATCACTCAGAACGTTTTGCCATTTAATCGTAGAATTGTTTTATTTACAGGGAATTAAAAAAATTCATCTCGGCCAAAAAATGGAATTAACTCGTGAACATTTTCGTGCGATCATTTTTCACAACTTTCGACGTGGATTATCACGACAAAGTGCATCGATGAACTAAAATCTTTGTATGGCTATGAAGCACCATCCTAAAGCACTGTGAAAAACTGGTACAACGAATTCAATCGTGGCCGACGCTCGCTCAAAGACGAATTCCGTGAAGGTCGTCCAAAAACAGCCGTTGTGCCAGAAAACATCGATGCCGCACGTGAACTGGTAATGCAAGACCGTCATGTAACATACCTTCAGATAGAGGCATGCCTCTGCATTTCTCCCACCAGCATGCATTCGATATTGCATGAACACCTGGCCGTAAAAGATTAATAGATTAGATTAATCACGACTTCTTCTCGTCTTTTAACCAATCAAATTTCAGTTTTAGATTTTAAATGAATCCTTCGTATGTTATGCTGAACCGCGAGCAGCTATTATCATTTTTTGTTTTTTTTTTTTGTTAGACTTTAACTCTAGAAACACTTTTTTTTAATTTTATTGAGCAACAGAAAAACTTTAAATATCTGCATTTAATTCTTCAACTTATTTCGCCACACCTTTCAAAGAAGAACTAAGAAAAAATTTCAACTTGCAAGCCAAGTCTATCTTCATAAAAATAATGCGGATTAGGAGCTTAAATATTAAATATTCATAGCATTAATGAGCTGGATTAAAGGCGTAATTATTAACTAAGCTAGCGGGAATAGTCCAGCGGCAGCTGCAGCAACGACGGATTACGTTCATTTTGTGCCAAGTAAGGAGATTAAGAGATTTTACAATTTATATTTATGCCTGTGGGTATAGAAATACACAAAAGTAGGTAAAAATTGTATGAAAATTTGCTTTAAAAGCTGCTTAAAGTATGTGAGCATGGACATGTAAATAATTTTGAATAAATTATTTTGAAAAGTCATAATATTTATATTATAAACATACTTATTTTAAACTTTTAAGAGAGAATTTGGTTTTGAAAAGATTTAGTTTGGCAATACATAAAGGCGTAAGCTTTCTGCTAGGTACTTATAAAACCATAGAACGTACTTATAGTATAGTCATTAGCATTTCTGTCAAAGGCGATTTCTCAAGTAACGTCGCTGCAAAACTTAAAAAAAGGTTATTATATTGATCTAGGTCTTTAGCTAAATTTCTTTCATCTTTCAATCAATAAAATATCATAATAAAAATAAAATCGAAACCAAAAATGTAAAATTTCGAAAATGCATTTTTTCCTTATTTAGATAGTTTATACCCTTAAAAATAACATACTAAAATTTCAAATCGATATCTCCAATAGTTTTTGAGTCCCAGCTATTTCATTTAGCGGCTACCCGCTCAGCTCAATCCCATCTAATAGTTTATTATTAAACGCACCTTTCTCCAAACGTTTTTTTTTTTCAAATTTACTGTAGTGATAACCAAAATTTTTTTCAAAAAACAGCGTCGCATTAACGTTTGCGAAACAATGCTCTCCGACTAGCAGTATGCCATCAGGTATATTATTAATAGCGATGCGTCTTAAATCTATGCTTACCGCCCGGAAAAAGACGATCAATCGGTAGAATAGCGTGGCAAAGCACGATGAAAGCAGGTAAAAAATCAAGGTCGTGTTGAAAGTTTTCTTCGATTTTCTGCAGCCCTAAAGCGTGCCGTGGTTGGTATAACGAAGAATGATGCACCGTTGACATGAAGAGTTCATTGTAATCTGCCACAGTTAACGTCAAGACAGATATGATTTATACTACTGAAAGCTAGATTAATGTCTGCGGTGTAATGTATAGCTTAGAATAATCCTGTTAAAATTTGAAATTTTAAGGATATGCTTAAGAGGTCAGTAGGGTAATCTGGCCTGTTTTTTTGACATTTTTTTATAGAAATTTTCATTCTACAATAGAAGTTTTCACATATCATGAGGTATATTGTGGTGTGCATAAACAAATTTTGACAGGGGTGCACCCCGGGCGCTCCGAACTTCTAGCGGTGTTATTATTGTTGGGCCTTTTTCGAAACCTTCCAATGGTAAAGTGGGTTTCTACATTAATTCTAAGAGTATAAGAGGACAGAAAACGCAAAAAAAATATTTTTTTTTTTAAGATTACTCTACTGACCCCTTAATAGTAACCCGAAATTTATCTATCGCTGCAAAGACGGCGATTTCGATACAAACGACCTCCTGCGTGAAAAAGAGCAAAAACCTTCGATGTCGATTAATGGGAGACGTTACTTGATGAGGTTCTGCGTCAAACGCAAGAGAAGCTTGCTTTAGCTTTGGGAGTCACCTGCCAAACCATTTCAAAGTGACTTTATGACGCAGTGCAGAGAAAATAGACTGCCTACCTCGCAACATTACAATCGACCACAACACGACCGGGATGGAATAGATACCGAGAGTTGAAGAGGGAAGCGAGACGCATTTACAGACAGAAAAAGAGAGAGGACGAAATGCGAGAGTACGAAGAGCTTGACAAGCTGGTCGATAGGGGTAATGCTCGAAAATTCTACGAAAAAATGCGAAGACTAACAGACTGTTTCAAGACCAGAGCATACTCTTGTAGAACCCAAGAAGGTGATCTGGTAACCGATGCCCAGAGCATACTGAAATAAAGAAGGGAACACTTTTCCAGCCTGCTTTATGGCAGTGAAAGCATAACACCAAAAAATGGTGAACCTGATTCTCCAATCGATGACGATGGAGCAGACGTCCCATTGACCATGAAGAAGTTCGAATAGCAATTACCCGTCTGAAGAACAACAAAGCAGCGGGCGTCGATGGATTGCCGGCCTAGCTATTCAAGCACGGCGGTGAAGAACTGATAAGGAGCATGCATCAGCTTCTTTGTAAAATATGGGCGGACGAAAGCATTCCCAACGATTGGAATTTAAGTGTGCTATGCCCAATCCACAAAGAAGGAGACCCCACAATCTGCGTCAACTACCGTGGCATAATGGAGAGTATTGTGTGAAAGATTAAAGCCCACCGTCAACAAACTGATTGGACCTTATCAGTGTGGCTTTTGACCTGGCAAATCAATAACCGACTAGATATTCACCATGCGCCAAATCTTGGAAACGCCCCGTGAAAGGAGAATCGACACACACTACCTCTTTGTCGATTTCAAAGCTGCTTTCGATAGCACGAAATGGAGCTGCCTTTATGCCGCGATGTCTGAATTTGGTATCCCTGCAAAACTAATATGACTGTGTAAACTGACATTGAGAAATAGCAAAAGCTCCGTCAGGATCGGAAAGGTCCGAGCCGTTCGATACCAAACGAGGTTTCCGACAAGGCGACTCCCTATCGTGCGACTTCTTTAATCTGCTTCTGGAGAAAATAGTTCGAGCTGCAGAACTAAATAGAGAAGGTACCATCTTCTATAAGAGTGTACAGCTGCTGGCGTATGCCGATGATATTGATATCGTCGGCCTCAACACCCGCGCCGTTAGTTCTGCTTTCTCCAGGCTGGACAAGGAAGCACAGAAAATGGGTCTGGCAGTGAACGAGGGCAAGACGAAGTATCTCCTGTCTTAAAACAAACAGTCGTCGCACTCGCGACTTGGCTCTCACGTCACTGTTGACAGTCATAACTTTGAAGTCGTAGATAATTTCGTCTATCTTGGCTATCTATGCTGGTTGCATTAACAACAACAACAACGTCAGCATCGAAATCCAACGCAGAATAACTCTTGCCTACAGGTGCTTCTTCGGACTCAGTAGGCAATTGAGAAGCAAAGGCCTCTCTCGACGAACAAAAACCAAACTCTATAAGTCACTCATCACCCAAGTCCTGCTATATGGTGCAGAGGCTTGGACAATGACAACAACTGATGAGTCGACGTTGCGAGTTTGCGAGAGAAAATTTCAGCGGAGATTTATGGTCCTTTGCGCATTGGCCACGGCGAATATCGCATTCGATGGAACTATGAGCTGTTCGAGATACATAAGTAGTTCAGCGAATTAAAAGACAGCGGCTATGCTGGCTAGACCATGTTGTCTATGTGGAAGAGAGCATTCCAGTTTTGAAGGTTTTCGATACAGTAGCCTCCGGTGTCTACGCCAGTAGAGTAGAAAAAGTAGAAACTGAGAATAAAATTGCACCAGTCCAACCAATTATTTTAAGTAACCAGTTGCTTTGAATAATTCATTTCCAAGTTTATTTATATCTGGCAACTTTAAAGTGCCGGCGGTTGAAACAAAAAAACTAGGTCTGTAAAAAGCAAGAATTCGAGATGATTTTTATAAATAAACTCAGAAAAAGTCCTTTGCTGTCTGCTCGCACACGAACACCTATACATACAAACACGAGTAGAAAGCGTATATAAACATACATATGTATCTAATTTCAAAGTAAGGCGCGCGTACTTACCGGATGCTGCTGGCGTTGGTCGGAATGTTGCAAATGTTTGCATTTCGTTTGGAGTAATTTTATTTATTTTTAATTTTTGGCAGAATTTTTTATTTTTTTTTTTGCAAATTTTTTTTTTATTTTTCATTCGGTTTATGCAGCATTTTTGTTGCAATGTTTATTTTAATTCATTGCCGTTTATTTATTTTTCGTTTTAGCGGCATTTGGCGTTGGTAAATTTCGCAGAGTGGTAGGTGAGAGCGCGAGCGAGAGAGAGGGAGAGAGAAAAGAGGCATTATTTAATTTGCAAAACAGTCTGGCTTTCAGTTGTTGTTGTTTTCGTTTACATACAAATTTACTACTGGCAAAATCTATTTATTTGTAGAAGAAGCAACGGCAACAACAACAACAACGTTTCTTAGAAAGCAGCAAATGCTAATTAAGTGTTTCAAAGCAATTATATTTAGTTAAGGCCTTGGCATGCGTTTCTAGTGGCAATGGAGGAGCAGGAGGAAGAAGAAGAAGTATAAGAAGAGTGCGAACTAGTTACTAGAGTGAGCATGAGCGTGAGATTGAGTGTGAGCGTGAAATTGAAAGTGTTAATTGAATAAATTACCAAATTGCTTTGCATCGCTAATGTGTCGGCAAGAAGCAGAGCTAAAACAAAGCGGTAAAATACGCATTCAGTCCGCTTAACTACAGTGAGAATTACGAGTGTATTCAATATGAAACTAGTTAGTTACTTGATAAAAGAGCAAAATGGAAATATTAGGCAGGCAAATTTCATAGCATTCTACATTTGAAATGGATGAGGTGAGAGCGGTTCAAATTTAATGCTAGCAGTTACGTACTGCATGAGTAGTAGTGAGTACTAGTGAGTAGTGATGAGTATGAGAGAAGATTATATAACTATTTGAGCTATACTAAGTTTAAAATGAGTGCGTTGAATGAGTAATAATCGAAGTATATTGCATAATGTCCCAGTTTTCTATAGTGGGAATGTGGAAATTTGTATTTTACTACTTAAAGCGTTTTCGCACAGGAGATAATTGATCAATAAACTGGGCTTTGCTCCATTTAGGTGCTAGTTTAGATCGATTTACCATTAGAAATAAAGATCTTATTTTACTACATTAACTCTTAATTGAGTTTAAACTAGAATGAAACTCTGCGGTTTGTTGTCCACAGCGTAAATTTGGCTGTATTGAAACTTGTCGGTTGTTGTCCAGGCTATTAATTTGGTTGTGTGCTTTGATAAAATAGGAATCAGCTGATGAAGTTTAATCATTAGGAGAAAAACTAAATGAAAAACACAAAAAATTATAACAGCTGACCTTTAATCGAGTAACCAGCTTTACGAAGGCCAACAACGGGTTTCTCAATTATAATCTCAATGCACTAAGTTAATTTGGCTTTGCGAAAAAGCGAATAAAGCCGTTTATCCAACGCCAAAATATGAGTCAATCAGCCTCAAGACAATAAAGAAAAGTCAACATATCTTATTTCAAGAGGAATGACTTTTTTTCATTTTGTACCTAGTGTCTTGGACAGCAAACTGCTATGGAAGCATAACGTGGAAGAAAGAGTGAGGAAAGCTGGCATTGCTTTATCTGTGGGCATGTAAATGCTCCACACAACCGGGGGGACTCTATCCCTCTCTGATGTATTTCTGCTACATAGCCATCGTTAGACCAATTATGCTCCACGATGCAGTAGAATAGTGGACATATGTATGTACGGTAATTTCCCTACCGGAAGCCAGTGGAAAGAGTTCACAGGTTCATTGTGCCGTGCATAACGGGAGCTTTAAGAACAACTCCAACGGCGGCTCTTTAACTGGTACTAAACCTGCCTTCTACCTCTTTACTGAAAACTCCGCAGCAAAATCGGCGGGACGACTACTGGCTGAAGAGAATGTACATGTAGAATCTTCGGGCATAGCTTGGTGGGTAATGCCGGACAAACACCAACCACATAACCCCACTTTTCAACTGGGAAAGAAGGATCAAAGTATATCAAATATAGAAAAATAGGGCTGACTACCTGGCTGTTATGTTAGCTACGCGCAATACTCTAAAAATCTATACGGATGGCTCGAAAATGGACGATGGAGTTGATGGAGGAATATACTGTTTAGAGTTAGGCATAAGACAACCTTTTAAATTGGCGGACCACTGCAGTATATTTGAAGTTGAGCTCTTTGCTATTGCAATTCCAGAGTCAATATCTACGCAGACAGCCAAGCTGCAATCAAGGCTGTAACCTCGTATTGTACATATAACGGCCAGAAGTGTCTTGAGAAGCAGTGCAGCAGTAGAAAGTATGCCACAAGTAAGCAACCTTCACTTATACTGAGTGGCAGGCCACAAAGGCAACGAGGGCAATAAAATAGTGGACGGGAATGGTGTACAGCTAACATTCGAAAATGTGATCAACACTGACAAATCCTTGAATTGTCTATACGACGAGACCGATAAAAGCATTGTAAAGAAAATCAAAACCCGATGAAACAAGCTACCAGGATGCAAAACGGCAAAAGTAATGTTCAAAACGGTATTGAAATTCCTATTGCCACTCGATAGAAGAGACTGTAGTATACTAACTGTCCACTATTTGGTGGCGACAAACGCCCCCTCAGAATGGGGCTGACAGATCGAGAAGACTGTAGGAAATGTTTAGAGCAGGACACCAGAGAAACAACGGACAAGACTACGCTGTAAGCATCTAGGGTTCCCACTGATACAGTGGAGGAGGTATTGACGCCGAGGCCCCAGAGACTCAATTTTGAGTTTTAAAAATATAAAATATAATATTTTATAACACATAATTTTGGATCGGATTATTTAATTTAAAGAAGCTATAGACTGATTATTTATCATTATTTTTGATTTTTGTTAGAAAAAAGCTGTTTTATTTATTATGGGTCCAAACTGTTCCTCAACGTTTTTTTTGAATGATCTTGGAGAAAGTTTATTAATAATTTTTTGAGTGTGTTTATAGAACAAAAATGTATTTTGTGCTAATTAAGAGGGCATACTAATTTTATTTGTGTACATATGTATATGCCAATAAAATTTTTTCGAATTCTAAACTTTTTAAATTTTATGTCTGCTCAAAACTCGCTGAACTCTGCACTTTGAACTGGAATGCATAACTGGCTGTTAATTTCCCAACGGCAAACTTAAGCTGCTTGACAGCATATTTTGCGCGTCATCTTTCATTTGAGTCAACTGTTGGCATCATATTTTTCAATGGCAGTGTGTTGATGAGCAACATTTTTAATCCGCAACTTCCTGCGACCCACTTGTGTGAAATGTGAAAGTGACACTAGCACCTTCATTTATAAACTGGCAAATGTATATTTTTTCTTATATAATTGTATGTATGTGTCTATGACTTTATATATATTTGTGTTTGTGTGTGTATTTTAGAGGCGCGTCGTCTCATTGATTTCCCTCGAGTAGTTTTTCGCATTTTACTCGTTTCAATTCTCATTTGAACATCTGCGGGTGTTTACGATTATTGCCATAATTCAGCTGGAAAGCGCTGTTTGTGGGCGCTTTGAGTGAGAAGTATCGATTTAAACATAAAAATTATGATTTATATTGATAGAGACACTTTCATTACTCAAGAATGCAAGAGTCAATAAGAAATTGCTCTCGACAAGGCTTAAGTTATTAAGCTTTCGCAATTATGTGTGTGTGCGAGCATTAACTTTTATTTCTGTGTTCATGGGATTAAAGGCTGAGCTTTGAGATTTAATATTTCTTGCGGCTTTGAAAATATTTTAGGGCATTGCTTTCTATTTGGATTTCCCCTTTAAGGCGCAGAATAACTAAGTACATACATAAAATAAATGAAGCATATATTAATATGAAAGCGACACTGTGCTCAAAGGCTATCTAATCCTTTGATTTTAAACTGTAATATAATATATAATTTGTGCAAATGCAATATCTGTCGAAAATACACCTGTGATCACAAACATTTGTGTATGCACATACTAATTTGCAAGCATTGAGTTTCTTCTGGAAAATTCCTCTTTGAATTTTCTATCCTACAAATATTTATTAATTATTATACTCTCAAAGCATATTGTTTGGGGCAAATGGGTTTGTTCGGCTGTGAAACCTGAAACTGAACTTTGTATGTACTATGGAAACGAACCAAGTTTACTATAAATAATTCAACATAAACACATTTTTTTTCAATAAAAGAACATTTTAATCCCCCGTAACTTAAGTATCTATATTTAAGCATCAACTTTGAAACCTTTGCTAAAAAAATGTAAAAAACCGTTTAAAAGGTGAAAATAAGGATAATCAGTTATAGATCCGGAAAGTAATAGATCTGTATCAAAGCTTCGGGGAGAAGTTAAACTATAAATCTTCGCTGGTAAGGATCAAGTTGATCCTTACCTTGTAAACGTTCAGCGAGAGTTTTTAAACAAAGAGGGTATATGTACTAAAGACTTCTTAAAAAAGTTTATAAAATCTTGATTTTTGCAGAAATATGGCACATGAACCCCAACTTGTCTCTTACCATTTTCAAAATGGATAATTATTAAGTATGAGACTATGATATGAGCTCAGAAGGCATCAAACTTGACTTGCGAGAATGGCTTCGACACGCTCAGATCTTCAAACTTGTACTTTTTCTTGCCGGAAAATGTGAGTAGTTGGCTCTGAGAAGTTGTTCTATGAAAAATATCGTATCAAACGTAAAATAATCGAATCTAATAAAAACAGACGTGCATTACAATATACTTGTATGTATGTATGTTATACCATCTGATCAAATGTGACTTAAACCGACAGAACAAAAACTACATTTTTATGGATGGTCTTTGGTGCTTTCTACAAGTTTTTCTTTGTTGGGCCTCGGCTGATTTTTGAAGCGCCTTTTAATAGGTTGTTGAATAGTTTCGTCATATTCATAAACCCACACCACGTTACCAATAATGATGGGTTTGATGAATGTAGGGTCTTCAGCAAAGTTGTCAGGCAACTCTTTTTTCGACCTCTACTTGGCGACGTTTTTGCAAAAGCACAAAATCTTTTGGTACGATTCTGGCATTGTACATGCTTCTTACCTAAAAAATTTACCAAAATTTGAGTCGATCCAAAACAGATGTTGAGATCATTTGCTATGCTTTCTATGAAAACACGAATATTTTCAAGCAATGTTGCTTTAACTTTTCCTAAGTTAGCGGTATTAAACTCTACTGAAGTGTATGGAGTGTTCGCATGAGGCAAGTTTTCGATGACTTTACGACCTTCAGGGAGTGCTTTGTGCCCCTCAAACAGTTATGTTTGTGATAGAGTAGACGCTTGAAACACTTTTGCAACACTTTCAACAAATCCATGCTAATGATTTCATTAGAAACGCAAGATCTGAAGGCGGTTCATGCTAAATGTAATTCCATGTTGGTTTAGTGTCGTAAACAAACAGCTGCCAAATACAATTCCACTTTTATTAGTGTCTCTATATGTCACACTTTAGATGAACATATTCAAGAAGGCCTGGGTCACTACAAAATTCCAGCCCCAATGTATGCTTAGAGCACTTCAAGGGTCTGTAGATAATTAGCACATACCTCAATTTTCAAGTAACCGCTAAAATAAAAGTAAGGGAAGTCTAAGATCTGGATATCTATTCAATATTACTTCTTTTTGTTGTCAAATCCAGAAATTTTGGTTGCAGAATTTCAATAATTTTATTCACCGTGTGACGTGGTTCATTGTTTTCTAAAACCAGTGTTTATTAAGACCATTCTTTCTAAAGCAAATGCTGGCTGAAAAAATTGCTATTTTGGATTTATGGAATATGGACCGATTTTGGTTTCCCAAATACAACCAAAGTCACTATTTCGGCACGCTGCGTCGAGAGCCATGTGGTTTGAATGTTCTGGCATCAGTTTTGAAAAGCATGCCTACCCGTTTACTAAATCTGAATATTTACAGCACTATATAAACCCTAGCGCACCCTGTATATATTTATCGCTCAAAAATGTTCCACTTTCTCACTAAAACTACTCTTGTTTAAGTTTTTCTCCAAGTTAGCTTCGAAGTAACATCGCCGAAAGTTATGAGCAAACAGAATATCTTATGAATATGCATTAGCCTAAAAGCATATGTACATACATATACTCATACACACATACATATATGCATTTATTGTATAAATATGTATGTTTATATACATATGAATTTCGAATAAAAGTCAAACCAAAGTTCATTCAGCTTCTGGCAGAGATCCCTGCCTTGATATGTGCGCTGCTGAGTGACCCGAAGTGAGTTCGAAAGTTTTGCTGCTGATGAGTTAAGTAGGTAAATAAATGTTTTGTATATATACACTAGTGCATATAAAAATGGGTAGGCGCACATTTGCCGCTGGGTGTGTAATTTGGAAATACATTATGGGGCTCATGCTGCCTTCGGATTATGACTTTGAGTTATTTAGTGGCCCTAAAGAAGACTTTGTTTGTTAATAAATTTGTGGATTCCGCCGGCAGTTTTAGCAAATATGTACACAATTCTGAGCAGAAACATTTAGGGTTATGGATTATGAGCGTCTATGGCGAGTCAATTGCTTGCTAGAAATAAAGAGTTTAGTAAAGCAGTTGTAGGTGAAAGGATGAATATTCGAAAATACATGTTTGCGGTATATTTGTAAAAATTTTGCCTGCGTTAGATGTAAGTAAGTGTGTGTATTTTTTAACTTGCTTATATTATATATATTTAAAGGTATTTAATGCTTTTATATTAACATTCATAGAGATAAGTTGTTCATTGCAAAAGCAGAAAGTGAGAAATTTTTTTAAATTATATTTCATTTTTTACTTTATATGTAGAAATAAATCTAGGTACGAATACAGTAAGTAGTTTCAATGAGGTCATGCTACTAACATATTTATGTCAAAATTTATTTTATTTAACTTCGTCCATGAAATTAAGAAATAGTTTACTTACAAAACTCAAGTGTATGGTGTAAAGATGAAGAGCCGACATCAAGTTTTGTTAAAATGTTGAACGCCATCGGGCACATGGGGAAGCCAGCTAAGTTAGTTTCATTAACGACTACTTATATAATCTCTGTTTGGGAAGCTCAATGCATTGTCTGTATAGATGCATTACTTAAAGATTATAGCTACCATAGCTATTGTTACTTTTTTTTCAAGATAGATTTAAGAGATCGGAACTTAAAGATTTGCATGAAACACTTTATTGCTTGACGCGATATCTTCAAGAAAAATGGTCGCCTGAAGTATCTTAACCATTTATGAACGCAAGCACAATGTTATTTTATCTCCAAACAGCAAGTCATTTCACGGAATCGCTGTTATTGGACCTCTACATCATATAGCTGCCGTATATACTAAAATATCGGAATAAAGTGCTGACGCGATATCTTCAAGAGTTTGCTAAACAAATGAATCACTATATCATATATTTGTCATACAAACTTAACGAAGGGAATTATGTGCTTGTATGGAAAACTTTTTCATTTGATGAGATATCTAGGCAAAAATTTGCATGCGCTATTGTATGTGGCAAATATACAATCTCCAAAGAAATCAATCAGACTACTGTAGCTGCCATACAAACTGAACGATCGCAATCAAGTTCTAGTAAGGAAACTTTTATATACGTGAAAAGTATTACCGGTTTGGTGGAAAGCTTAAAGTTTTTTCTTGTTTTTGTGTTTTTTTGTTTGTTTGTTTTCAGTTAATGTGTCCAGCCCCTCCGCATAGGCCATATATCTCCTTACATTTACTAGTTTGCGCCTTTATAAAATTGAAAGTACAAGCATATGTAAAAAGAATGACCTTAGGGAATGAATGCTAAGGTTTTGGTGCATAATAAAAAGACAAAATTTGAGTTTCAACACAAATATAAATATAAATTTCGCAACAATTTTGCTGCAGAACTCTTGCATTAGACCAAATTACTGAAAATAAATTTCGGTAACGAAGCACTCACATCAATATTATATCCTTGCTGTATTCCACAGAAATGGTTATGCGTATTCGCCAGAATTTGTAATACGATGCTCTTAGATATTTCGTTTGTAAAAAATAAATACCAATTTTTAACTCATGCGAAAAGAGCACTGATGATTTGGCGGAAATTTGTTACTCATACGCACTGGAGGTCAGTAGTACTACAGTGGCTGTTTGAATGCCTAGTCAGCAAAATAGCTATATCTCCAAAAATAATTGGAATTTTGGAAAACTCTTTTCTAGAGATACTTTATGTAATTCTTGTTAATTTTTAGGTAGAAACAATTTCTGTAAACTATCCCAATATCTTACTATTACAGGGTCTGACACTCGAAGTGTGAGGGCGCTCTCCAATTGTTTTCATCGAGCCTGGCGTCAAAGCAAATGCGACATATTATCGGGAAAGTGTTCTGGAGGCTGCTTTGAAGCCGTAGGCAAACAAACATTTCGGTCGCAAACCATGGACAATTCAACAAGACTCAGCACCGTCTCAAAAAGCGCGAGTGAACCAAGAATGGCTGAAAAACAACGTTCCGAACTTCATTACGACCACACAATGGCTCATGAATTCACCAGACGCGAGTCCAATGGATTATTCTCTCTAGGCCATTTTGGAGATCAAGATCCGAAGTAAAAAATACACAAGTCTCGAGATGCTGAAGAAAGCCATTGTCCGTGAGTGGGCTAAAATACCGGCAAGTCACATTCGGGCAGCTTGCGATTCGTTTTTTAAACGTCTCCAGGCCATAGTTAAGGCAAGATGTGGTGATATCGAGCAAAAGCGAATTGTTCCTGATATTGTGATTATTTTCACACATTTTGAACTTAAAAATAAATAAAAATAATTTTCCAAACCGAGTTTATATCTTTTTTAATTGGTTACACTTCGAGTGCCGGACCCTGTATACATGAAAAAATCTGATAAATCAAAAATGAATATGTATTGAATAGCACATAACTTTTAGCAATGATGAAGGTACTCGAATCCTAACCGAGTCACAGAATCTTTGTTAATCCACCAAGAATATCAGTGCCAGTTAAGTTGCAAGGCTTTGAGATGAAACATTATTTAAGCAGAGTTTAAGAATAGAGTTGTAGTTGCATTGTAGATATTTGGAGATGCAAATATGTCGAGTAAAAAATATAAGTTCAATATTTCATTTGTTTGTTGTTAGTGAGCACGCTAAAGTCTGTATGCAAATTACTTGAAAGGTGAAATAGAAGACTAGCTATTATGACAACTACTCGGCAATTGCCGCATACCATTACGAAAGTGAAACAAATGAGGCAATAAACTACTGAGAACTACCAATGAATACAAAGTAAATGTTTGCGTGCGCTTAGAAAGCAAGCAACTGTCAAGACACTAACTAATTATAAATTTTAAAAATATAATAAAAAAGAAAATTTCTACAATAAAAAGCGCTTGCTACTCACCCCAATGCGTCCCAGCAGCAACGCGTCCATTTCGCCGCCATTTTGCGCCACCGGCACCGAGGTGATCACCGACACCGTAGGCTCGTGTGCTACACTCAGATCCACCGACATTTTTGTGAGGGTTTTTTTTATTAATTTTTCCGTTAAAAAGTGTGTATAAATTTTATAAAATTTTTTTGATATTTTTTTAAGGGGAATTTTAGGCTTTCCTTGGGAGCCGGATATGGGTTACTTGGTTGTGGGGGAGTTTTTAGGATTTACTGCTAAACGTTGAACTTGTTATGGTGAGGCCTTCTGGTTGGTTAAGTTGGTATAAAAATAGCATATTTTGTTGTTTTTTATTATTTAAAAATATTGAAACTTGTTTTACTTTTTTATTGTTGTGGTTTGTGCTGAGGGTTAGTCGCTCACATTTGATTTTTAAAGTTTTTTATATATATTTTTTGATTTTGCTGCAACTATGTGGTGTGCTTGATGATATATCTATTTCTTTTTTTTATTTGTTATATATCAATAATAAAATTTTTTTCTTTATACCTTCAGATCATCAGTCAAAGGAGTGTGCGCTGGCTTTTCCAGCAACAGCTATTGTAATTATTTTTTTTTTTTTTGCTGTCATATGTCTTGTTAATTAATACTGATTAATTTTTTGTTGATTTATTTATTCATTTGTAGTTATTTTTAATATTTCTAATTTGCATTGCATTTTTTTTATATTACTTCGGAATTTAGATTACATTTTCAGAGTTGCATTTGCTGATACTTTCTTCGGATAAATGTTATTTCTGAAATCTTTCATGAGATCGAAAATTATTCAAAATAAATATTTTTTAGATATCACCTGTTATTTCTTCTTCTTTTCTAATAAAGTCTGATTGATTTTGAGTTATAAGTCATTCACTCTAATTTTTCGTAGAACACTTATTATTATTGAATTTCGTTAATTTTGAACTAACGAATTTTTTGTGTTACATTTTCTTCTTATTTTTATATCACTTATACAGTTTCAGAATATTCCCTTCACTTATTTTATAACTGAACTGTATCAGGACAATTTTGGTGTTTTGAAATATGGCAACCCAATTCGAAAAGTCGATTCAATGATAATTTTCAAACTAAAAGTAGTATTTAACGTATTTTCATAGTAAAAAGTTTTTGAAGCTAAATTTTTGTTCGTAGTTAAAAATTGCCGACACCTGTTCCATAATTCCAATTTCATACATAATACATACATATATACATATATTATTATATACAGATTTCAACCTTAAATGAATTAAATCACTGTGTTTACTATATATATTAATAAATGTTAGCAAAAATTCTTCTTAGCTGTATAGTTTTGTGAGTTTAAAAGTGGAAGTAATAGAAAAGCTTCTCTGGCAACAAGAGAGGACGGCCCCGTGATAAATCAAGCACGGAGGTGCTCAATACAAAAATTCTATACAGGAATATGTAACCTATTTGAAAGCAAGTCGAACATAAAGGAAGCAGAGGCAGAATGGCTGACGAGCAGCTGAAAAACGGCCGGGCACACGTAACTGGTGAAGTGATACGGATGCCGCATTTCGGAATCCTATTAAGAAGTATAACATCACAGAAAAATCAGCGGTCGATAGAGAATAAACTTTGGACACTCTTGAAAAAGAGAAAAAGGGTTGCACACGGGAAGCTAACCGTCATGCACGCAGACCCGGCATCTGCACTGCGGCTGCTACAATGTCAGATTTCGGAAGTGCCGACTAGGGACTGGATTTTGGATATTGAGCAAAGCTACATCCTCCATATCAATAAGGAGACAGACGACATTTTTTTGAGCCAGATTCGGGAAAATAATTAGAGCCATTGGAAGGGTGATCCTTCAATTCAAGAAATGTCCTGCCAGGGACAGCAACAGAGACGCGTTGGAGAAAGGTGAAAGGGAAACAAATTTTTATAAAGATGACTTTACTTGTGCTACAGGAGATGAGAAAGGTATCTACTCGGCATTCCTAGGATCCTAAAGCAACAGTTAGTTAACAGCGAAGTTACGCCAGGTATATATAGCAGGTATAGGTAGTATACCTTATTATACAAGTATTACTGCATTACAAACTACTTTTGTCACTAGAGAATACGGGTGACGGCAAGAGTGACGCATGATGAAGCTTCACAACATAAATTTCGAGTTGAGCTGTACTAAAAATACTATTAGAACCAGTTGAGTATTGATTAGACATATATTGTCGAATATGGTAAAATATGTTTGCGTCCTTTACATAAAAGGCTTGCCTTTCTTTGAAGATTCTTTCGCACAATCGATAAGGACCGGTCTGGCGACTCTAGTGTTGCAATCTGGCAACCAAAAAGTTGTATTCGAATTTGTGTTGTTTACAGTAAATTAAAATTTTCACCTCGCCAACAAATGAAATTAATCCTTAAACATTTTCGCGTTTAAGTTTAATTTTTGACGCTCCATCAATGGCCAGTGTTTATTGATGAAATTCAATCGGGGTTGTAGATTACTTCAAGAGGGATTTCTTGTACGCCGTTCAAATTCAGTTGCCGTTCCAGGAACTGTTTAACCTGTACACAAACTGATATTGCAAGATCGTCATGTGATCTTATGTCAAATAGAAACTACTAAGATATTGATGGCACCAGCCGAAATTTAATATTCCAAAAACAAATGACCGAAAAAGTGTCTTCATGTTGGATCCCACACAATTTGAGAATGGCGTTAAAAAGGCTCGTGTCGATTGATCGAGTGAAATGTTAAAAAAATACACTAGCGTTGAAATCGTGACAGATGATTAAACGTATAATAAATATAATCAACTCTATGGGTGTTTCAAGAGAAGTCGGATCTTAAAAAAGTTGTTCATGACAAAGCACACCCAAGCAAATAGTTTTTTTTTGAAAAACTTGGCATGCCGCAACTATGCCATAAAGCAACGTAGAACTGTAAGTTCTAAGTGGTAAATAATTATTATAGTTAACTCTTTGCTTGCCAGTTGTCTTTCAAGAAATCAGGATCACTCCCCAGTACGGCAATGCTAGCTCTCACACATATATTAGACTGAAACAACTGAAGTTTTGAGCTTTTAAGAAGTTACATGGTTCCTCGGTTAAAAAACAAACTTTTTCCAAAATTTTTTTCTCATATAAAAAATTAAATATTTTATAAGAATTTTTTATTGTTATAAACATAAATTATTAACAAAAAAATTCTGAAATTTTTGGAAACACATATTTTAAATTTGGCCACTTCGACGACATTTCCGGTGACCCCTCGGAAAAAAGATGCGCCCGCGTTGGCAGACCAACCCTTACAGAATCATCTAAAGTGAAAAAAGTACTTGTTTTAGTTAAAATCTTAACTTAGAACTTCGACGAAAGAAAAAAAAACTGAAAATTGAATTTTTGGCTGACATTTTTACAAAAAAATGAAAATTTTGCGACATTTTATTTGTTCAAATACTTGCAATCGAAAATAAATTTTTCGTATTTTCGTATTTAAGAATTGTATCACAAGACCGGTATAAAATTTCATCAAGATCGGTGGAGTAGTTCTCGAAAAATCTCTCCAACCGACTGCAAAATCACAGTTTCGAGAAAAATGCGTTCAAAGACGGCGCACTTAGCCTAGCTAACCTCGAGCGCACAAGTTCTCAAGGCTGCATCTCCGAAACTATTACTCGGGTCAACTTGAAAATTTAGGACAATATTCTAGAGGTGTTTTGGAATTAAGATAATAAAAAAGTACGATGTTTCGAAACCCTTACACCCATTAAACTCCTTAAATAATCTATTTGATGAAACCGTAAAGTCTTGACTTTGCACCGAATGACTTCTTTTTATTCCCATACAACAAAAAATAAGAAGTCAACGTTCTTTGATACCCGAAGAAGCGGTTGATGCATTTAATACTCATACTGGAGATACCACCATCACAATGGCAAAAGTGCTTCGAAAATTGGTTCGAACGCATGCAAGAGAGTATAGATCTTAAACGAGAATATTTTAAAAATCAATAAAAGGAATTTCGCTGATTAACATTGGTTTTTGTGCCCAAATTCTAAAATACAAAGGGCAACACTACTATGTCAGGTTCAAAAAAAGAAAAATTTAATTAGAACTAAGTTTCTCACAGCACAGTAAATATTTTGTATGGTTGTATCCTTTGCTTTCATCACATCGTTCATATCGAACTGCCATGGATTTATTTTTCTCACTTTGCCAGAGGATGAAACGGAAAAGTTAGCAATCACACAAAATTTAGAATAAATGCTTTTTGTAGTAACATTTTACAAAACTGTATATATGTATATACATGTATGTATATGAACATTTATATTTATATTCGAAAATTGTTCGCCAGCAGCCATCAACTGTACTTTCGTAGCCAAATAAGGATTTTAAAAAAATCGAAAAAATGAACTTTTTAATTTCCATTTGAGCAATTGGCGCTACATGCAACTCATTCATGTGCCACAAATCTAAAATAATAGGAGAAGCCAGACTAAAAGTGAAAATCCACAAGCGTTTCATTTTACCATTTGGAACTTTTCATTAGCATTTAAGGATTTACGTTTGGCGCCCAACGGGCTCTACCGACTGCACACCACGTATTCCTCATATGTACATATATGTATGTGTGTGTGTGTGCAAGTGAGCGCTTATTTTATTTGGCTTATTGCATACTATTTGCTGTGTACACACTTGTATTTGCTTTCGGTTTTTTTTCTTTCATTTAATTTACCTTTCCAACTTTTTCGCATGTCTCTCGCCCAGCCAGCATCGTTCGCAAATGTGCAGCTGTGTGCGTGCTGTGCGCTGCAGCGTTGCTCTTGTTGCTTATATTGCTGCAGTGTGTTGCAAGGTTACACAAGGTCAAACTTTAATCAAACATGCACAATGACTTCTGCACAAGGTTGCAGGGTTGCAGGGTTGCATTGGCTGCTGTTTCGCTCTGCTTAACTCATAGTTGTTGCAGTTACTGTTGCTGTTTTTTTTGTTTTTGCTGTTGCCATGTCACTGCTTATTTGCTTAAGCGTCGGTATTACAAATTTTCCGTTTCCTTTTTTACGCTTTCGCTTATTTGTTTTGCTGCTTATTGCATTTGTGCCGTGAATTGCATGAGCTGCACGCACCTACAGTCATCCACATATGTACATATGTATGTATGTATGTGTAAATATATTTTAGGAAAAAGTTGTGCATTTACATATTATTCGCCGTGAGCTATGCACAGTTAGTTGCACAAATGCTGGAAATGAGCAGCAGCAGCAGCAGGAAGCAGGTTTTCTGGCAGCATCAATTTGCCACAGTACACATATGTTCACGTTGGCAAAATAATGAAGCGAAAAATATAGAAATAACACTTCTTTCACTATTACCGGAAATTGCATATGTGTTCCATATTTACATAGCTCAAATTTTCTAATTTTCGTGCTATTGGATGTAAGCTTCAACTTGAAGGCGTATATTTTGTGCTACAAGTTGGTAAAAAATGTTAAACTCGTTGTGTCAAATTTAAGAGTAGAAATAATTAATACTCACGAATTCAGTATCGAAAAACTTTTGCAGTCCCGAAATTTCGGGATCCCGAAGATTTTATTATTATATATTGAATATAATATATTATAAATCCAATAGCGAAATTTTTTTGCAGTCCCGAAAATTTATGGTCGGGATTATTTTTAAATATAATTTAGTTTTATAAATTCAGTTCCGAAGTACCGTTGCAATCCCGAAACTTAGAATATTATCGGAAATTGCATTTGACTTACACTTATGAGTTCGATTCCGAAAAGCTTTAGCAGTCCCGAAATTTCGGGATCCCGAAAATTTAAAATCGGGATTAATTTTAAATATAAAATACATTCATGGTAAATGTGGAAAAAACTTAAAAAAACGGTTGAAATTTGACTAAGCGGTTTGATCTATCATCCTTTTATTGCTGTGATGTCTTAGCAAAATCCTGTAAAGTTTTCATCTCATTCACCCACAGAGGTGAAGTATAATACCGTCTTACAGCTTGCTTACACCACATTTTCGCAACCCGCATGACATTCAAAGCACTTAATTAAAATCGCGCATTTACTCACGCACAACTCATACGGGATTAATTAAATTATTCATAACACTTAAGTGAAATTGCCGACAAACAGCAATTATCCAAATACTTCGCAGCAAATTTGCGGTAAATGCACGTCAACTGAATGCCAAATATTATTTTCTGCTTTGTGTGTGCATGATAACCACTCAGTATGTTTAATATATGAGTCTCTGTGATTTTAGTTAAAGTGAAATGACATGCTAATTTACTTTGCCATAACTAAACACATGACACGCAAAGGCTTCATAGAGCTGACAGCGCAGAAAATAGACCTTAAATAGTTTTTGATAGTTTCTAAAAGACAAAAATGTCAAATACTTGCTATAATTTTAATATTTGAATCAAAAAAGTAATGAGAGTTATCAAAGCGAGACTGAATGTTAAAGTTTTCTATGAAATATATGTTTAAAATTGCGTGTCTACAATCTTTTAGTCTATTTGTGGAGTTAAAAAAATAATTTTTTAATATTATATTCTAAAGTATAAGTGCAATCTGTTATATTTTATTGTAAATTCTTAGCAATTTATTTATTTCTGTAAACTACAAGTTTTCAATATCATAAAAAAATATCACTCATACGCCATGTAAAACAAACATTTTTCTATAAGGCCAAAATGTATTTATTTTAGAACTATTTCTATTTCCAATACCGTTAATAAATACCAAGGTCATTACTCACCAGTCATTACCTGCCAGTATTTGCCCTAAAAACCACCACACTGCTCTTCAACAAATTGCTTGATTGGTCAACATGTCGTATGAGTTATATTTAAACTTCACTTTCCACAAACACTTAAATTATTCTCGATACAGCAAACACTTGGCGCAGCAAACGAACACAACAAGCCGCTGAACGAGCGCAAATACAGCAAGCATAAGTGGAACAAATTGTAATAAACGTTCAACATAATTGGGCGAGCATGCCACAAGGGCACCAATACCAATACAAATACTGGAAGTGTAACTATTTAATACATACATACATACATATATGTATATAAGTATAGCACAGGTGAGTACTAGGAATGCGGAGAATTCTCGTGTTTAAAGAGCTTGTACTCGATAAAGCGCGCGGAGTAGTATTTTATGGGGCATGACTGTGCTGCCTTCGTTCCTTCATATAGATTTGTTTGTGGTTGTGTAGACTTTGGTTCAAGTAATGCAGTAATAATGCTGTTTGGCAACATTCTACCTGCCGCAGCTATTCGCTTTAGAGCCACTCAAGGGTCCACCACGCGCTTGCACTTAGAAATGTGCTGAGATGGTTTCTATATACACCAGCTCGATAATTCTCAAATGTGTGTGTAGCCATACATACGTTAAAATGTCTGTGCTGGTTGGAGGTAAATAATCCGATTTCGTATTTGCAGTTTCGAAACATGATGAAGTCCTTACAAGAGTACGAAGAATTTTGAGCAAGTAAAATTATTTCAAAGTACATAGCTCATGTCAGCTCTTGCGTCGTCGCAATGGCCCTTTACCCAAAAGTGGACTGTAAGAGGTCTAGTGAGCTCCTTACTCTAAGCAAAGTTACGTTTTCCTTAGTTATAAAAAGTCTAACTTGTCATTGGCCATATCGCTGTTCGTGCGGTAAGGTCGAGCTGCCAGTTGTAGAAGCTATTTGGAGAAGAATAAAATCGAAAAGTCTGAACACTTACTTCTTACTTTTCTCCAAGTGCGAGATCAGTGATTAAAAACTGAAAGTTTACAGATTTAGACATCCAGCTGAGTTTATGGGAACAACTTAAAGCGTCTAATTAGATTAATATTAGCCTTAATAAGCTTGATCGATGAATATATATGTATGTATATGTGTTATTATTACAGGAGGTTTATTTTTTGGCTTATCAGAGAACTCTGTATAGTAGTTGAAGACCAATTCCTTTTTTGAGGATCAGCCATTGAACGTAAATTAATCAATTTTATGTTATCCCATATTTATATACCCTTATAAGAAAAATATTTGACCTGGTATAAAACTGGTATAAATAACACAGATTGGTATAAAGAAAAAAATTTAAAATTTAAGAAAATAAGATGAAACAGCAGGAATTTTTACTACTTTAAGAGCAATCTTATCAACTGAGGAAGAGCTGCAAGGAGAGCAAACCGAACAGACAACTGGTATAACCCAAATATAATTGGTATAATCAATTAGAAACATAACAAATATGTGTTAAAGCATTTTAATAATAACTATCTTCGATTTGCAGATATTAATTGGAAACACAACGGGTATAAAACCAGACTGGTATAAAGAAATAACGATGAAATTACAAAAGCTGTTAAAATATCTTTTTTCAACTTGCCAGTGTCTACGGGAAAAATTAACCCAACAATAACTGGTATAATTAAAAAAAACTGGTTTAAACAAAGTGAATATTTGTTACAATATTAGTATACAAACTGTCTTCTATTTGCATAAACTTACTGTAAACTGGTATAAAGCTCAAATAATAGTAGTAGTATCAGGAAAAGGATCTATAATAGCAACGGTTGAACGAATTTAATTGAAGCTAGCTTTGATTCTCCGATATAGAATAAATTGCTAAATGATTACAATGAGAATTGTCCTCGATTTGCAAAAAAAAAAAATCTGGCATAA
This sequence comes from Bactrocera tryoni, assembly GCF_016617805.1. Classification (NCBI taxonomy): domain Eukaryota; kingdom Metazoa; phylum Arthropoda; class Insecta; order Diptera; family Tephritidae; genus Bactrocera; species Bactrocera tryoni. Next base: position 57,280 of record NW_024396266.1, read on the forward strand.
ATAAAACAGAATAATATAAAAAATTAATATGAAATAATTAAAGTTGCAATCATAGCTGTTTCAAATTCGGCAGACTACCAATGTAACAAGCAGTTTACCCTTAGACAGAAACCTATGTAACAGGCAACTGGTATAAATCAAAAATACTATAATAATCGCTTCACAATAGAAATTATAATGAGAATTTTCTTTGATTTTTGCAGAAATTAATCAAAATAACAACTGTAATAAATCACAAAAAGTGGTATAATCAAAAGGATCTAGAAAATCTAACTGTTGTATGAATTTAATGGAAACTGTCTTTGACTTTACGATATGGAAACAAGAATTGCTAAATGATTATATTGAGAATTGTCTTCGATTTGGAGAAATTAAACGAAAAAACAACTCTTATAAAATACACAGACTGGTATAAACAAATAAAAGTGAAATAACCCAGCTGCAATCAGAGCTATTTTCATTTCGTCAAAGTTTTATACAGAAATCAATGTAATAGCAACTGGTATAAATAAAAGAATAGAATAATCACTTTGATGGAGAATAGGGAACTGACGAAGAATTGTAATTAAAATTAAATTAACCGAAAAAACAACTTGTATAAATCACAAAATGGTTTAATACACGATTATATGAATTTAATAAGACCTAACTTTGATTATCCAATTCTTTAGAGGGAAGCGATTAGAAGAAGCAATTGGCATAACTCAAATAGACACTTGTAAGCAAAAAGAAAAAATATCAAGGGGTTATTCTAAGTAATTTCACTCCGTAAGGCATTTTTTTGCTTCTTCAAGTTATTTTCTATTGCTTGCTAAGAGAACAAAATCCTACCAAGTAATGTGAGTAGAGAAACAAATCAGAAAAATTGCATGTGGTAAGTATTTATCATTTCATAAGGAGATGAATCGTAAGTATAACAAAAGAGGATTCAAAAATATACTTTGTACACAAAGTGCTTATTACAAGCGATCTACCGGAAAATGTGTAAATAAATGTCTTTACTATAGTATTTAGTATACAGTTATATACACTGCATCCCATCTGGTACCAATATAAAATTCATTTATTTCGATAGTTTGCTTCGTTTCATTTCTATTATATTTATGTCTATACTACATCAATACTCATTGTCATTTCAAGCAATCTCTGACAATACTTTCCTCACCCTCAATTCACCCTTGTTTCACAACACAAAACATTTAAGGAGCAGCTTACCGCAGAGCCGAAGCTTAGACTTCTTGTTTCCATTGTTGTCACAACAACATTGAAAACCACCAACATATTTTCAATACAATGCTTCGCTGAATGTGCACTTTTGTTTGCTTGTTGTTGTAGCAAATATTGCGAAATGTCTTACACACTGACACACTGACACACGCCTACACACATTTACGTTTACACCGTTGCATGAGCACTATAAACGAAAGTCCATCTCGTTGAGTGGCAAGTGCCAAATGGATTCTGCAATACTTGTGCGCCCACAAAACGTCGATGGAAGTTCAAAGCAGCTTGAAATTGCAACATATTGTTTGAAAAGTATTTATTTATATTTTTCTTATTTATTGCATTCTATTGTGGAAAGTATTAGTAAGTGGGGAGCAATATGCATTAAGGAATGGGTTTATTGAAGGTCGAGTTCGAGATGGCGGTGATATAAGTGGAAAATGGTAACTAAATTGCTTTTAAAGTAAGTAAATTTAAGGAAAAGTTTAAAAAAATTATAAAATTTTTAAAATAAAATCATTAAGTACAGGGTCCGGCACTCGAAGTGTAACCAACTTCAGACCGTTTGCGCAGCTGTCAAACTGGAATCAGTTGTTTATATATTTGCTGAGTGACAGTTCGGAGTATTGTTCACAAGTGTACAAAAGCGTTTTGCCAAAAGTGAACGCAAAAAAAGTGATCAGCGATGGAATTCAAACGTAAAATTGTTCGCGAGCTCAAACACCTTAATGTGAACAGTTAACTTAAGTTTTTGTTTATCGCACCATCACTCGTTACAATGATACTGGCAGCATCGCAAAACGCTATGGAGGTGGTCATCAAAAGACTGCAACGTCACGTGAGATGGTTCGGAAAGTGAAGAAGCGACTTGAGCGAAATCAACAACGAATGCCAATCAAATGGCTAAAGAACTGAAAATATCCCACCACAGCATCCGATCCGCAAGGTCCGAAGTAAAAAATACACCAGTCTCGAGATGCTGAAGAAAGCCATTGTCCGTGAGTGGGCCAAAATACCGGCAAGTCACATTCGGGCAGCTTGCGATTTGTTTTTTGACCATCTCAAGGCCATACTTAAGGCAAAAAGTGGTCATATCGAGTAAAAGTGAATTAGTCCTGAATTTGTGATTATTTTCACACAATTTGTACTTTAAAATAAATAAAATTAATTTTCCAAACTTAATATATGGCTTTTTTAATTGGTCGCGCACACTTCGAGTGCCGGACCCTGTAATTATAGGCTTGAAATATAATTTGTTGTAAAAAAATTGGGTTAGTTGCTGATAATTGCTGGAAAATATAACAAAAAGCGCTCATGCAAAATAGATTTTGTTGTTTCAACAAAGCAGGAGATCGGAATTATTAAAGCAGTAGAGGATTTTTTATAAATAAAAGGAAACTTAAAAAAAATATTTTTAAAAAATATGGAGAGAGTAATAAAATTGTGTAAAAGTAAAATAAAAAAATATTTCTCAAACAGAAGTAATAAAATAAATGAAACAATTAAGTTAATTAAAAAATATTCTGAAAATATTTTGAAACGTAAAAAATCGGAGAAGAACTTGTTTTCGCAATATTTTTCAGTAAAATTAAATAAAAATGTGGAAAAATTAATAACTTTGTGCAAAAATAAAAAAATGTGTATGTTGAATTCAAAAATAATTATTGGAATAAAAATGTAACTATTTAAAAAATACGCGGAAATTTTCTTTTTAAACTTGCAATTCAAATAAAAATTCCATATAGTGTTTTGAAAAGAAAGCGGATAATTAAAAGAAGGAAAATTAAATTAAAATATGAAATATTAATTTTAAGTAAAACTACAAAAAAATATTTTTAAATCAAAAATAATTATTGAAAAAAGAATGTAACGAATACTCTGAAAAATCTTTTACAAACATTAAATCGAATTGAAATTTCGGCAAAAAGGTAGAGTAGGTAAAACGAACTGCGAAAGTGTTCAGAATTCGTAATACTACATGGGAATTAAACTAAACAACCACCAATAAGGCAAGGACCTTTTGCTTAAACCTTAGATAAAGCCTAAATTCTAGAACATTCCTTAATTATATAGGGCTATATAATTATTTCAAAAAATAACCAACAAAGAATACGGAAAAATTTGGGGCAAGGTAACGACTTTACTTGAAATTTATAATTAAATAATAAGACTTTTAGCAGCAATTATAGTGGCTATTCTTAAGTATTATATGAAATATAAGGCGGAGAACAATTTTTTCAAAGTTTGCCTACATATTATGTATACATATATCCAGTGTTTCTAAATATTTTTACAACAAGATTTTGCGGTCATCACAAATAACACTCATACGCCATGCCGCCTGAATCTTTTACAGCAATACCCCAAACAACTTCACTTTAGAAAAAGAAACATTTAGAAAACGGTCCAGAAATATAAAGTTAGTTGGTCAACAAGTTGTCTGTCAGTGTAGTTATCACGATATACTCCCAGGTGCCAAATAAAAATACATTTTTAGTTTAAAATCAAAAAAAGAATACCGTAAACCGGTCTCTTGGGACATGCTTTATCGTGCGAATTCCCAAACCACATTCATGGAAAGTTTTTTATTTCCGATGAGACATGGGTTTATGAGTTTGATATGCAAACAAGCCAAGAATCATCGGAATGGAGGAAAAAAACGAGCCGACAACAAACGCCGCTCAAAAATCAAGGCAATGCTCATTGTTATTTTTTTCGATATGCGTGGTTTGGTGCATCACAAATTTGTGCCGAAGTGACAGACGGTTAAAAAGAAGTTCTATTCGGTCGTAATGAAGCGTTTGCGCAATGAATACCATCGATCATCCACAGTATTCATCAGATTCGGATCCGAAGAGATGAAACAAAATTCGCTGAAGGAGCAGCAGGCCATCCCAAACTGTTTCGAGGACTGGAAAAATCGTAGTCATAAATGTATTACATCTGATGAAGATAACTTTGAAAACGAAAAAAAAAGATTAATAAATAATTAAATATTTTGCGTTTTATTTATAATTTTAGGGCTTTCTTGGATTCTGCTACAGAATGGTTTTCACAATACCAAAATAATAGTAAAAGTGGTACCACTAAATGTTACTTCTCTGAAATATAAGACTTTTGTGTTAAAAATTTAAATATATGCGCTTTTATTTATCATCAGGGAGCATTTTGTTTAAAGCTTTAGACGTGAAACTCAAAGTAAGTATACGTTCAGCCTAAAATGCAAACTCACTGCTTCTGCTTATCTCGCTGTCATTAGTACATTTCAGCTTTGCAAGTTGCTTGAAATTTGACACAAATTGTCTGCTTCGGAGCAAATTACATGCTGTCAACCACATATAAATTTAATTCACTTCCATTACGGCTGCATCAGCAGATTTATTTTGATTACACATAGAAAATTGCCTTAGGCAAAGGCAAAAGGAAAGGCAAAGCGAAAAGAAGCCAAGCGAAGATGTGTAGCAATGTGAAGGTGAGTGGCTTGCAGGCATATAGAATTACTAAAAGGTATATTTATGTGTGTGCTTCTGTATGTATGTATGTGTAGCTGCGTGTGTGTGTCTCTGTATGTATGTATGTGTAGTCGCATATATGTGTTATAGATGTCATATTAATGGGCTGGATTGGTTAGTAATGTAATTATTTCAACGAATTTGCGCAATCACTAATCACAGGTATATTTAATTTGAGAGATTTTTTTGCAATGCAGACAAGAAAATTGTTTTTCTCGAATTTTATATAAAAATAGTACTAATTGAAGTGTTTGGAATTGAAAGCTTAGTTTAATTCGTTACTAATTTAGGCACAGCTACACTTAAAGGTAAACATATGAAGAGATTACCCATAGTACGGCAGAGCGTATGAGTAACATTTTATACAGAACTATGTAGTACCATTTAAGTGTTTTAAATTAAAATTTCAATGAAATGTATGCAATTAAACATAGTTAGCTTTAAAGTGCAAAATATGAAGTTAGCTGTTGAAGGTGCAGTGCGTATGAGTAACATTTTAGCTGCAGAATTTTACTTAGCTTCAGGTAAGTGCCAAAAAATTAAAAAATGTAGAATTTGTGCCGAAAAGTTGACTAAATTCACTGATTAAAATATTATCAAAGAATAAAACAAAAATTTTAACCTAAAAGATTTGTTGCAATCTTTTTTCATTAGCGTCTGTTTATGAAATTCCAACTTTTTAATAATGTACCAGACACAACATTTATTTACTGTCTCTCGCAGCTTGAAACGCTTTAAAGCGACCAAAAAAGCCCCAAAAAATCAAAAAATTCTGAACAAATTCATTTAATTGTCACTCATACGCCCTGTGCACCCCTTTGGCACACAAACACGGGTTGATTTTAAGTAATTCACTTGTTAGACCTTACTGCAGCCGCAATTACCACAAGCACAAATCTGTATGTATGCACAATGCCATCAATCTACAATTTTTGGCAGCCACAAAACAGCAAAAACAACAACAAGCGACCAAGCAATACATGGAGTCTGCAATTTACGCTGCGCAAATATTTGCATGCAAATAACGAAATTTGAAATTGCTTTGATGTTTTGCCGCCAAATTGTTGAAATATGCCGGCGAAGCCTTTGGCACCCGCTGGTTTCACAAGCCGACCGCACGCTATGCATGTACGCTGCGATTTTCAGCCAATTTTCCATTAGAATTTTTGGCCCCTTTTGCTTTAGGGTTTAATAGCGTGGCATATTTTTTTACTAAAACAATTCTCCATTATTCAGCGCGCAGAAAAAAACCAAATCCAAAATGTTTTGTAAATTTTTTAGCGCAATTTCCACCCACACACAGTGCATGAGGGTGCACTTGGCGTATACGTAACGTGAATTTTTAATAAAATTGGCATTTCGACACATTGTTGCCAACGGAGGTCAGTATTTGCATGCGTGCAACATATTTGCTAGTCAAGGTTGTTGCTGTTAGTGTAGATGTGCAGGCATTTGGTACCCATCATATATGTGTGTGCGTGTGGCGTTGCAAGCAAATGAATACGCAACCACTTTATTGTTGGCATGACAATTTCATTTCGTTGACGAATGGCTTTTAGCGCACACACACACACACAGTGCCACAAGTCTGTATGATGCATATCAACGGCAATGACACTAGTTAAGTTTATGTGCGCCATCTCGTCCTCAAACACACACACACACGCACCCTCGCGCACACATTTCCATTTTAACGACCGTGAATGCGTGCATTAAAGGACATTGAAGGCTTGTAAACATTCAAGAGACAGCAAGTTGACAATGCTCTGCCTGCCCGGCTGCCTGTAGCCGCTTGTCGCCGCGTACTTTGTGTTAAGTCCATTGTTTTGGCAATTCAACCGAAATGAAATGCGGCACATCACGCAGCCATTGTGCAGATTTTAGTGCATGCAATCGTGTTTTGTTGCTGCGACGAGTGCCATTGAAGTATGAATGGCTCTGTAACTCTGCTGAGGAATTAGAAATTTTTCGTCGTAAATGTTTGTAGTTTAAGTTGATTTCAGGAAATTGTTGTGAACGAAGCTAATTTCAAAGCTAAGGAAATAATTTCATTAATACTATGACTATTGTTTTAGAGATATGCATTAGAATTGCGGCAATAGTAGTTTCGAGATAGACTGAACATGTTGCGGTCATCTCAAATGGCGAAGGGATATTCTATAGGAGCTTCCATGGGTTACATTCACTGCAAGTCAGAAAAAAGCTGTTTTTCGTGAATTTGCTTTGAAAAGGTATTTTATTTAATAAAAAAATCTGAAAAAATAATATTTAAAGAATTTAAAGAACTTCAACATTTGGCGATTCGTTTTCGAAATTTCCTGTTGCTTAAGGAAGGCCTCTGAGGCCTAAAAAAAGTCATCTTTTGTAAAAAAATTTATACTTCAGAGAGGTAATGATCGAGCCTGACATTTGAATGGAGAATATTCTCATGCGATATCTGCAAAAAACACGACTCTAAAGTGAATATTGCTCCTTAGAGGAGACTATAGAAAAACAGTGCGTTCAAAATTATTGAGATTGCCATGATCAAAGCCAAGAAATAGCTTCAGGTGCGTAAGATTTGTTAATTATCTGAGATAGACACAAATATGAACCGATATATATGGTATGAAGTCAACCGGAAGTTCCAAAATTTTTCTGTTAGGTATATGGGGGCTCAAGGAATTATTGATTCAATTTAACACATTTTTAACACACATGGCTACTACTATTAGGAAAGGATTTTACACGTATTTATATAATAGTTTTCATAGAATATAGGAATCTTGATCCACAGGCTCGGGGTTTGATTAGTTTTGCTCATAATGTTGTAGACATCATAGGACTATTCGTGCAAAGTTTAACATAATATATTTATTAGTGTTTAATTTACACACTGGAAATTGAAAGAATCAGATTGAATTGTGCTAAGTGGCAAGTAGGCGCGATTGTTGTCCGATTTCACTCATTATCGCACGGAGACATAGGAATTTCAAGATAATACATTATTATATACTAAATTTGGTCGAGATCGTTTTGAAGAATTTTTCACCCGAATTGGACCACGGCTTCTATAAAGTTCTCCTGTGCTATCATAAGTGAAAAATTTAATGTCTCTAACGAATTTTGTTTGAATTATCGAACTTTTAGTAGTTTTTATCACAACCGTTATATGGGTGATGTGCTTTTGTCCATTTTTACAGTGTATATTGTATCTTAAGTTTTAAGGCGATATGTAGATTAAACTTCTTAGAGGGGGAGGCCGCGCCCATTTTTTCATAATTTTTAGCCCACAGGTATTTCTTGCTACTATTCTACTCTGTGCCCAATTACATTTTCATATAATTCAAAATAAAAAGGAAAAACATTCGCATTATTTAGCTGCAATATTCTCTTCACATATAGATTACCTAATGCTTCTGTTAGAAAATATCGTAAATCTGGCATCACTATACTTCTTATTCCTTTTATACTGTTCTTATGCATATTATATTCAATAAAGTCGGTCGTCATCTTACATTGAAACTGCGTGTACGCGACTCTGCTCCACAGCTTCCAGTCGAGAAAGAGGAGAAATCTTAAGTTTCACAAATACTTAGCTAAGTGAGAAAGTCAAAAATTTGAAAATGCCTGATTACTGCCGAGCTTCTAAAACAGCTTCCACCAATAAGTATAGTAAAAACTACCAACAGTTTATCACGACTTTTTAACTTAAATACGTACCAACTTATTTGAAAATGGCTTAAGTTATCATTATTCAAAAGCCAGGAAAACTAGGATATGATATATCTTCTTACGGGCCCACATCACTTCTATCGATAAAATCGAAGCTTTTTGAGAAAATCCTGGTAAAACGTCTCAATAAAATTGTAGAACGAAAAACCATAATTCCAACCCATCAATTGGGTTTTCGAGCCAACCATTATACGATTGATCAAATCCACCGAATTACATATATTATTGAAAAAGCCTTTGAGGAAAAAAATTCTGTTCTACCGAGTTTTTGGATGTTCCGAAAGCGTTCGATAAAGTTTGTCACAAAGGACTGTTTTCGAAACTGAAACTAATTTACCAAAGCAGCATTATGATATCATAAAACCATATTTATTAGGTCGCTACTTTTGTGTTAAACAAGGAGAGTTCCACAAGGTAGTATATTGGGCCCTCTTAACACTGCTAAATACTTAGGAATGACGATTGATTATAAGCTACGGTGGAAAGTTCACGTAAAAAAAACGGAAAGAGCTTGACATGCAAGAGAAAAATTATCATTGGTTAATAGGTAACAAATCAGAGTTATCCATCGAAAATAAGTTACTTATCTACAAAAAAATAGTTCGACCGATATGGAGTTATGGTGCACAACTCTGAGGATGCATATGATAAGAACGTCATCCAATAATTTTAAAACGAAGTCATAAGACTAATTTTCTACACGCCTTGGTATTGTAGATGTGCTGATATAGAGCGTCATCTAGGCATAAAGTCAGCTAACGCAGAAATATTAAAAATTGCCAGAGCACAAAGGGAAAGATTGCTACAGCGTTGTAATAAAGAAATAGCCAAGTTAACTTCTAGAGATGGACCACCAAGACGACTCAAATGCGATCTTTGAAATTTGGCAATATTTCAGAGTGGTTTTGTAATTTTATAAGCTTAAATCATATTCAAGTTGCCTGTTACTCCTTTCTTTTGTCGGCACTAGTTGCAAAGTATCTTTCTTTAGTACTTCTTAATGACAGTTTAAAGGTTTACGTTTTGTGAACCTAGCCGTGGTCCGATAACATGCGTCTAAAACTTGCCAAGGAAGTGCCAAGTTTTATTATAATATCTTTAGTGATACTCAAGTTACAGCCTGCACGGGTGGACAGATGGACAGTCACTCAGATTTCAACTCGTCTTGTCATCCTGTTCATTGATATTTGTATATATAACCATATACAGGGTGACGCAAAAGTAATCCTTCTACCAGAAGATGCTATAAATTTTGCAATTGACCTCTAATGTCAGTTCTGTTTTGACATTTGTGTAGTAAACACATGCGAAATACACATAAATAAACAATGGCACGCTACACTACTCCAGAACACAGGTTATTGGAGACTATTTATTTGACCAATAATCGATCGGTGTCTTTGACACAACGGGAATTTCATCGCAGATTTCTTGGCCGTTCGATGCCTACTGGTGAAACATTCGAAGAGACTCGCACCACACGAGATGCTGCCAGGCGTGACAAACCCCGTAGTAACCGTTCTGCAGAGAATATTGCTGCTGTTGCCCATAATGTCATGGAAGCGCTGTGGATATCGAACAGACGACGTGCCACGCAAATGGGTATCAGTCTACGGTGTTTACAGCGAATTTTGGTACAAAATTTGAAGATGTCTCCGTACAAAGTCCAGACGGTGCATCAGCTGTTAGCTGCTGACCGCCAATCGCGTCTAACATACACCCAAGTCATCCTTAATCACCACCAAGAGGAAGATGATTTTTCAACAAAAATAATCATGAGTGATGAGACCCATTTCCATCTTAGCGGGTACGTTAATAAGCAAATTTGACGCTTCTGGTGCACTGAAAATCCGCGTGTAACCCACGAAAAGCCCATACACCCGCTCAAAGTCACTGTATGGTGTGCTGTTTTCGCTGGAGGCGTCATCGGACCTTTTTTCTTCGAAGAAGTTGCGGGCCAAACGGTTGCTGTGAGTGGGTAGCGCTACAGAGCAACGATCATTGAGTTCTTTTTGCCGCAACTTGATGAATTGGGATTGTAAAATATGTGGTTCCAACAGTACGATGCAACGGCACACACTGCACGTGCCACAACCGATATGCTGAAGGATGCATTTCCCGGGCGCCTAATCTCCCGTTTTGGCGATTTGCACTAGCCAGCAAGATCGCCTGATTTGACCGCTCCAGACTTATTTTTGTGGGAATTTTTGATGTTGCGAGTTAATGTCATCAAGTCTCCGACTCTTTCAGCTTTTAAAGACAATATCCGTCAAGAATGTGAGGACCTCTCGCCGGAAGTTCTGGCCAAAGTGATGGAAAATGCCATAAAAAGGGCTCAAATGATAATCAGCCGTAGCGGTGCCCATTCACATATCATATTCTCGACTTGATGTAAAAAAATTTAAAATACCAAGTAAAAATAATCCACAAGCAGAATTAAAGTTTTTCATTTTTTAAAAAAATTACAGCTAACTTGATTCCAAAAGGATAAATTTCCCCGTTTACATTCCTCAAAAAAAGTATTGAAGATTATTAACATGTTCAGTGAGTATAAGCATTTGCTAACCTTTATTATTGAAGCTCCACCAAAATCCTATTATTATTATATAATCGCACTTTCAAATCATATTAATGATTTATTTATCAGATTTCGATTTTGGAGTAAACAGACATTGCTTCTCCACTTAGCAAAACAGGCTGCATTTAAATGACTGATTATTTTCAACATAACAGCATTTTAGTTGAGTTGTCAATCCTTATTAAAGACGGCATTTTCGTTGGAGCTATCAATTACGCATTTGAGCAGATATATCACGGCAACTACAAGCACACCAACACTCAAGCCTACACACACAGCAACATAAATATTTTACTAGAAAAGCACTTTCCCCCACCACTCCTCTTGGGGTGACTAATTCAATTTCCACGTACACTTCACTCTCCCAACATTTATTTATTTATAGAGCGCCGCGCACAGCAGCGCCCAGGGAGGCGAAAGAGAGTGCGCAGAGCGGGTTGGCGGCGCACAACACTTCATTACAATTTAATGACTTGATTAAGCTCGTTAAAGCGCTGCGTATTTTATATGCAATTACGACTAGTATCTGCATGCACTTGACATTGCGTCAGACAGGCAGACACAACGGATGGAATTGTAAAGCATAAAAGCAGTGACAACAACGACGGCAGAGGAGATATTGCGCGGTGCTTCGCCAACAAGCGTTGCATTTATTTAGCTTAACTTCAAGGCTGACGCAGGGAAATGCAAATTGCGCGTTGTCGCCGAAAAGGTGGTTGCCACATAATGCATCTTTGTTCTTTGTTTGCGCGTCTTCATGCCGCACGTTAAGCGATGGTGTAAGCACCAGCTCAGCAACAAAACACCAACGCACTGACATATTAACGGTTTTCGCTAGCTGTTGGCGGCGCAGTGACAGCAGGTGGCGGGTCGACAGATGGCAAGGTAGGTGGTATGTGGCATATGGGGAGTGGAAGTTGATAAGCGGCATGTGTCAGTTGGTTGCCGTGTGCGTCAGTGCCAATGACGGCTCTTGTGCTCATCGCTAAGCACTTTGCGAACTTCAATGCATCCACTTGTGTCACCTTTTATGTTGTCCGCCCTTTTTGCGTACCTTCCAACGAAATTTACATGCTGCGCAGCTGTTAGCATGTTGGGTACTTGGAAATGCAGTGACAATGCAGCTTACTCAGAGTGCATTATTATGATAAACGAGGTGCATTTGTTGCTTCGGCGTTCTAACAGCTCAATTTTCCATCCTTGCAATATATGGCACAAGAGGCGTCAAGGAGATTAATACAAAGTAGGTGAGTTGCACACCAAATACCGCACCGAACTTTGCACAATCACAGATTGTTTATTGGCATTCTTCGATATCCCTGCCTGTAGTATTCTCTTTCAGCTTTATAGACCATCAGCTGGCATTAAAGAAAACTTTTAAGAACTTTACTGATAGCATTTGCTCTGTATCAAACATAAGAAGAACAAGGCATCTTAAAGATATTATGAAAAAATTTTACCAGCGCTGCCAAAAAAAGACACTTTCAAGTATCTCGTTTGAATGCTTTCGCTTGATTTTTGAGCAATTTGACGGCATGTTCATAAACTTACATCACGTCAGGGATATGTCCCGTAATGTTGCCTTTTCATCCACTTTGTCGAACATATATTTTGCGGCCTCTACTCTACATTATTTTTGCAGAAGATTTGGCACCAGTCTTACCATGAAACGCTTCATATCCAAAAAATTAGGAAAACGGGTTAAGTCCATCCAGAGGAGATATTGATACCCTCTGCTGCCACCCTGCTGCAAGTTTTTTAAGTTTATCGTCACTAACAGACGTAGGCGGACGACTCCTATTGGGCAACTTCTCGATGACTTCATGACCTTCACTGAATGCTTTGTGGGATTCGTGATAAAGTAGACTAACCACACGAGGATAGATCTCCGAAAGTTTAGCCCTTTGCCGGATAAAATCCGGGTGAATTCCGGTCCCGAAAAATTGGCTATTGTGGAAATTGCTCCGTCAAAATAGCATGTGCCTAACGTTGGATGACCCCGATGACAACTTTCAGAACCTTATCATCCTAACGAAAACTAGAGAACTGTTACAACAACAACAGAAAGTAGATTCGCCAGAAAATTTCCTCAACAATTTTAACGATTTTCTAGAAGCAATTCCATTGGAAATACGAAATTTGAAGAAAACTTGTTTTTATATTTTTTTCAATGATAAAAATCGCAAGACAAACTTTTTCGCGTCGTAAACAAACAGCTTCCAAACACACGCTGCTTGACCACTGATTGACATAAGGAGATGAACAGCGACTGTGCTGGCTAGGTCCTGTCTTTCGAATGGAGGAAAACACTCCAGATATGAGGGTACCCTCCATGGGAAGTAGAAGAAGAGAAAGACCGCCACTCTGTTAAACAGACCAGGCGGAGACGGATCTGACAACATTAGAAAACTCTATTTGGCGCCAAACAGCGAGAAGGAAGAATGATGTCACATAACGACGCAAGAATTCGGTTTTATTACGATTAAGTATACAAAGTTCTAATCACCTCAGTTTGTTTTTTTGTTTATTTGCAGACAGAAACCTGCCTGCTTATGAACCTAATACGAGTATGATATGCCAGATAACAATGTGACAGCGCTTGGCTATGGTATACGAGACCTTTTTAACAGATAATATAAGTATATAACCTCTGAATTAAGTTCAAACACTATTCAAAATCAACTGTGAACTTCCGCGGCACCCACTTTGCACAGTTCTTTCTCATACCAAAATATTCATTTACAATATATCCAATACGTTCCTTTAATAGCTTTAGAATCTTAGCTCTCTCGAACAAATTCAATTTGTGGGCATCCGAAACTATTTTATGCATTCTTTTTATTTTTTTTTATGTTTATTCATCCAAAATTTGGCTTTAATTGTATTTTTACTTCTAAAAAGCAACATTTTATCAATACGCGAAATTCATTTTAGTCTAATTTTTGTAAACTAATATAAGTTGCTTCACATAAAATGCTACAAGTATATCTCATAAGCCGATAGTTCGACAGCTGTAAAATTTGTGCGCGGATCTTTTAATGGTAGCGGCTGACTAAAAATCATATGGATTTAATATAAGTACAGTCCGCTCGTTGTTATAGAAAATGTTTACCTTGAAAGAACGGACTACTTTTCAATCTGGAATTAAATTTAACTAGATATTTGTTAAGGGGGTATTCTGGTCTAGAAGCATGAATTTCAGGTAATTTTTAAAGTGACGTAAAAAAAAGCCAATTAATGTTTTTACTATCCATTTTTTTACTAGTTATTTGCTAATTTTAGAAGAGTACAGAAAAAAATTAAAAACTAACAAAAGTAAAATATTTCAAAAATTATGAGCTGACGAAGTGGGGGTCTCTAAAAATTTTCCATGATTTCAACCCCCCTAAAAAAAAAAGATTATTAATCTAGAATAATGTCGCAATGGCCGGAACTACGGAAAAGTGGGAAAAAAATTTTTTCACAAATTGGCGACTGCCTAAAAAAAAGTTTTTTTGGATCACTTTTTCTGACTATTTCGAATTTTTCAAAAATAATAAAAATAAAAGTTTGGGGTTGGGGATAGTTCTAACCATAGACAAGCCTATAAAGAAGACTCTATAAAAATTTCAAGTAAATTGGTCCAGTAGAACCTGAGAAATCGTGGGTATCGTTCCGAAAAAGTCAGTTTTGAGAAAAACGCGTTTAAAGTTTCGCGTAAAGTCTTTTGCTCGATTAGTTCCGGCCGAACCAGTTTGGATGCCGGGTCAGAAAAATGCCTATATCTTCGAAAATAATTTGAATTTTGAAAAATCCTCTTGTACACGTATTCTTGAATAGTTAAACTTTGAAAATATAAAAAAAAGATTTCGATTTTTTCAAATTTTTAGACCAGAATACCCCCTTAAACCATTTCAAACAGCTTTACTGAAATTGCTAGTTTTTTGAATCCAGAATTTTTCGAAATAAATTTGCCATAAAACGGAAACAATTAAGCTAAGCAACATATGAATATTAGTGCACTAAAATATTTTTGCGACATTTGGTAAAAAAATAAGTATCACATAACCACAATTTCAGCATTTTTGAATTAGCAATAAAAATAACCACAACCTAACCAAATATGGATACATAAAAATATAATAATTTTCATTTTATTTCTATTCTCTCGTTAATTAATTTCTCGACAACAGAAACATATTTCTGTATTATACGCTGATGCGCAGCTCATTGCCAGTGAAGTGTTTTTATTATGGCTTCAGTAATTAATTGTATCGATGTCCTTAATATAACTGTTTAGGTATGACAAATCAATGCCGAGCTGTTGTTGTATAAAAATACATTTTTTTTATGTTGCACTTTTATGGTTTTTCGTGCAGCTTCGCGTATGTACAGGGTTTGTCCGGACAGTAATAGGACTGTTTTTCTTCCACCGTGGCTGTACTTCGGAGCAAGCGTGAACCAACTGGCTTCGGTAGAGATCATTCCTAACTAACGAACGAGTTGTCTCCGAGCACCTGGAAAGTCAGGACAAATATTTTCGCGCGACGTGTTTCTGTGCTGACGAAAATGCAGTGTTCGTTAGAGCAGAGGTACGCGATTAAAATGTGTGTGAAACTCGCCTTTTTAGAGGGCCGAGAAGAGGTCGCTGATGAAGACCTTGCTGGGAGAACTGGGACTTCGACATACACAGATAATGTGACTCGAGTGCGCAAAGTTTTGGATTCAGACCGTCGTAAGTATTCGTTTAATTGCCCAGATGTTAAATTTGACAAAATCTGTGTTTCACGACATTGTGACGGAGCACTTGAACACGTGCAAGGTGTGCGCGCAGATCGTCCCAAAAGTGCTCACTGACGACCAGAAATTCAGGCGAGTGAAAGTGAGCCAGAACAAAAAAAAACGTTAACTTCGGCTGCACCGCAGCTACTATACCCTTCACAGGTGCGTTTCTTTTAGTAACTATATGTTCGCTTTGTATGGCAGCTATATGTTATAGTGGTCCGATATCGGCTGTTCCGACAAATAAGCAGCTTCTTGAAGAGAAAATGACGTTTACAAAATTTCAAAACGATATCTTAAAAACTGAGAGAATAGTTCGGATATACAAAGACGGACAGACGGACAGACGGACAGACAGACAGACGGACATGGCTAAATCGACTCAGCTAAACATACTGATTATTTATACTTATACTTTACAGGGTCTCTGACGCTTCCTTCTGGGTGTTACAAACTTCGTGACAAACTTAATATACCCTCTTCAGGGTACAAATATAGCAAATATCAAAATAGTATACGCTACTTATCCTCAATACTAAAACTCACACTAAAAATGTTTTAATAACCTGTGGACGAAAAAAAATTAAAAATTTAAGACAATCACTCTACAATTGGACTTCAAAACAGAAGGAATTTATATGCCTCTGGCTACTTGTAGATATTTAATCGATAAGCATATTATAAATATAGAAGAGTCACGCTGGAGTCAATTCAAACATGCTTAAAAAGCAGACAAATATGGTGTGAATGGAGTACTGGCCGCACATGCCGACTGTTAAGATTGTAAAGGAACGATATGAGAACTAGGAGTGCTAACAGGCCAATGTTTAATTTAAAAGAACACCATGCAATTACTATTGTAGAAGTTTTTAAGAGGTAGAAGAAGAGGAGATTGTAAAACATCTTCTATGCGAAAGCAATGATATTTTAGGAAACAATTTGGTCGTTATTGGCCTGCCGAAATTCGATTTATGGCCGGATCAAAAATTGATAGATCGTCTTATGGAGTACTATATACAAAAACTCGATAGCGATTGGATCGGTTAGGCTTGCCTAACCTTAACAACAAATTTTCGATGACGTTGGATTTTTTCAAGGGGTTTAGGGGTCAAACCAGCACTATTTACTAAAATGGAAATGGATGGAATAACTTGAACCCAAATTCGTAATCAAGTTAGCTCAAATCAAAGTGTTATTTTGCGCTCCTACTTTGCTGTATTTGGTAAGCTAAGCTTACGTGTAGCAATTTTTACTCAACCACATATGTTCCTATTAAATAACGGAATCATGTAATGTAATCACATGTATGCCATATAACAATGTTTTTCCCTTTTTTCCACTTTCCCTTTTACATTAAATAAATAACGCACTTCTCCACATCCAGCTTTTCAACACCTACATTTCGACCACAGCGACATACAAACAAATTTTCCCACCATTTCGTCCACCTTTTATGGTATTTTCGCGCTTCTCAGGCTTCGCAAGCGCTAATTTGATTTATTACCTCAGCTTTAACGCTTTAATGCTTTGCTGGCAACGCCGCCACTCGCCAAACAAACGCTCAGGGAGTACTTCAATGCCGTTGTATTGTTGTTGTTATGTTTTGTTTTTGTGCTTTTTCGACGGTTGACTTTAATTAAAATCGATAACAGCGTCAGCTTTAAATTGAGTGATTGTCGGCGCTTGAAAACATTTTTATTGATGCTGCGCTCTAAATTCCTCGCCCCTAAGACCTTCGAGAGCGCAAAAAAAAAGGAAATTGGAGCTTCTCGTCAAGCAAATCGATGCCAAAGTTTTATTGCTGTGATTAGCGGCGTTTTTGTTTTTACCCTCAAAAGTTGTTCGCTTTCGCTTTGCTTAGTTGGCGTTTAATGAGGCGAATATTTTTGGGGTCACTTTAGTGAGGAGAAAAGGGTGGCCTCGTTCAATTTGAAAATATTGGGTCTATAGTATGATTACCATATTTATTGCTATTTTAGTCTTACAAGGATAGTAGTCGATCGAATGTTGGTAAAAGAAAAATGAATTTTTAAAACAAATTTTATTTTTGAGCAAACTACACAATTCTTCTTCTTCCTTGCTGATTTAATCGTTGTTTTATTACCAATGGAATTTTACCATTTTAAATATGTGGCAACTCTCTCCAAACCATACCTTAAAGAATAAACATACTTACGAGAAATCTTAAATGTCTTTTCTTGTGCACATGTTTCCACTATATATTTTGGTATATATTTTATTTTGGTGGCAACTCTGTTAGAAAGTTTTTATGTGAAAACATTATTAAACAAGTTTGAGTAGGGTTTCAAATGTTTAATCAATGCTTAAAAATACTTTCACTTTTATTTTGTGCTACATGTGGCAACTCTATTCCTAATTAAAACAATTAAGCTTCTTTCAATTCGGGTAAAAAAAAATATTGCAATACTATAGTAAAATACATGTGTCAAATACATTATGAAGAAAGAAAATTTTTTATTTGAGTTTTTAAATTTTTTTATTGAAAAGGTGGCAACTCTTTTTTGAAAAATATATGTAAATCTGTAGTAAAATACTCCAAAAATGTAGAAAGAAAAAGTTTAATTTTTCGATTTTCTTTATTCAAGAGGTGGCAACTCTATTGCAAGATATTTGTAAATCCACAAATATTTACCATAGTTTTTGCCAATTTCTATGCCTGCAGATGTTTTTTTATGCTATGCGATATTAATCACAAATGGCAACTCTGTTGAAATGAACTCTTAAATCAAGGAATTCTGGTTATTTCAATTTCGATTTTAAATTTAATTACTGTACAATAGTAGCATTTGCCAAATAAGCCGAAAATATGCAAAAGAAAAAAATTTTGCGGTGAAATTTTCGAATTTTTTTCTTCAAAAGGTGGCAACTCTATTGGAAAGTATTTGTATATCTATATATTCTGCAATATTTTTCAAAAGTTTTGTTTAATTTTATGTCAATTTGTGTGTTTTACATGCTATGAAATTTTACTCATATCAATATCTGGCAACTCTGTGAATACATACATACATACATATGTATGTATGTATATCTAAGTTTGAGACCATATTCAATAATTTCTGAGAAGCTTTGAAAAAAAAATTATTTATCGAAAAAAAAAAAAATTACATTTTTTGTTAGGAGGCAACTCTATTCTAGATTTTACTGTAAAAGATTTCAGAATATGTTCGCCTGTTTTACTACGGTCTGTTTTATATAATAAATTAAAATAATATAAAAATTACCATTTTGGTTTCTCAGATATACTCAGATATCTCGTTTACTATAGGAGCCATATGTATATAAGTGTATAGTATATACATATCTCTTGAATCTACTAAAGTCTTATGAAGGTCCAATTAGTCTATACGAGTTTATTATTCAATGATCAGCCAGGCATAACTACACTATTTATTAATATTTGCGCTCTTAATTCACCACTTCTTCATAAACGCCAATTAAAGCACTAACAAATTAAATACTGCCGAAGAACGCCTCTTAAGCTCCGAAATCTCGGCAGCCTTTTAGTTATTTATAATTCGGTGCAGAGCTCAAGGGCACAAGTGCTTGCTGCATGCATCAATAAAGCAATGATTGCTCCATTTTGACGCAGAAGTGGCAGTAAGGCGCACAAAGGAAACTGCAGCAACAGCTGCAACAAAAAAAAAAACAAAATCAACAACAACACCGCAAGACTTCAACAGTGACACAAGTGCCACTCGAATGAAATATGAAATTTCTCAAAAACCCCGTCTGAGTGGGCAATTTAAATTGAGTTAAGCTGCAGTTCAGCTAAGCCTCTATACTCGCACACATACACACTTGTATGTTTACATATACTGTATATACATACATACATAGGCAAAACTATATAGTGGCTAACTCGGTTGCAAGCATATGAAATGGAAATCCGAAAACCTGAGTGCCTGCAGATGAATTTAACTTTGTGTGTTTATTAAAAAGCAAATAAAGGGAATGAGGCAAAAACTCGCCGGCCTTGAGCGACCACAAACGCTCCCAAGCGAGCTAAACACACTCCTGAAACTGTAAGTGCCGTTCGCATTCGGCTGCCTAATGGGTCAAGGTTACTGTCACGGCGCATTCGAGGTGGTAATAAAGAAGACTGAAATATATAACGCATACTATACGCAGAGGCGTAAGGAGGGCTGTTGATACAAGTGGCAGACAGTTATGAGGAAAATTACGAAATAATAGAAATAAAATATGTAAGAAAGATGCAAAAATAAGCATTTCTTTAATTTTCCCTAATTTTGTGTAGATGTGTGGAAATGGCTTCAGCAGCATTTGAAGAGGACGCCTTGCCACAGCTGATGATAATGTGATTTTAATGGTAACATAGGGGAGAGCGGGAAAGTCAGAGGGGAAAAGTTTCGAAAAGAGGGAACACCTTAGCAGAGATTACGAGTAAAAAAGAGAGAAAGGTAAACGCATGAGCCACAGGCGTTCTAGGATACCAGCAACTATTCAGGGGGATGGTAAAAGAGCTATAGAAAGAAAAGTCACAAGAATACGCCATGCTATGGAACTAGAAAGGGGAGGAAAATATATTGCAGTGGTCGAAAAGTGTGTTCACTAACAAATATATACCTAGATAGCAAGCAGTAAAGAAACTATAACTAGCGGCTAAATAGTAAAATGAAGTACCAGAACAGAACAAGACACAAATACAGATCGAAGAGAATTATCACCTTAAGCTTGTTGGATAGTCGCCATGCGGAAGTGAAATAATACATAAAAAGCATAGATGTTATGATGCTACGTTTTTAACTGTACTCAAGATCCGAAAGGTACACAAATAAACTCAACTCTGAACTCGAAATCACCTAGTGAAGGACAATGCAGGTATTCAAAGGCCTTTAAACAGACAGAGTAAGCAGTGGCATCAGATGATCGGATCTTTCTTTTTGACACTTTTTGGGATGAGATGGCATAACAACCCACAATATTTAAAGGTAGATAGAAAGGGTTACGTAACCGGTTACTCCAAGTATACCAGCTTATTTCAATAGCCGTTTTTTGACAGATCACGGCTGAGTTGTGTCAAGTTGTCATGTCATTACATTGTCCATCATCCATCTTGAGACCCAGTATTCATTAGTGGATAATATTTGAGCGAATAGATAACGAATAGCACGCAGTGACGAAAATCGGACTTTCGTATGGCATGACTAGGTGCATTTTATGTCGAGATCTTAAATTGAAAGCGTACAAAATACAGCTTGTGCACGAACTGAAGTCACGCGAACTTCCCAAGCGACAACGCTTTGTGCTATGGACTCTTGAAAATTTCCAAGAAGATCCGAGGTTTTCGAGCCAAATTGAAGCTTGTGATCTCGCCGACATTTGGTTTTAACAAGACGGTGGTGTGTAGGAAGTACTATATATCACATCAATCAATGCCTCCACGCGTTTGAAATTTCAGTTTTAGTACAGAAACTGTCGATATGTTGGCATGGAAATGGAAAAAATTTACTTGAATTGTATAATTATTTCAACTTCCCTTATAATTAATTTTTTTTGGTTAGAAAGTTTTTTGCTTTATTATTTCACCTTTTTATAATATTGGGTGGTCAAAAAAGTCTTGCGGTATTTTCGCTAGTTGGCGCTGAAAGCCGTAGTTCTAGTTTTATTCGTCGCATCGGGTCATGCTATACCTTTTTGGAAAGCTAATTTCACGCGCTAACATGTGTTTGATTGATTGTTGTTTCTTTCAAGTCGTTCGTGAGTTATAGCGTCGCAAACATGGAGAAAAATGAAGAGAAAATACGGCATATTTTACAGTACTACTACGATAAAGGCAGAAATGTATCTCAAGCCGCCAATAAAATTTGTGCAGTTTATGGACCCGTTATAGTTTCCATTTCCACCACGCAACGATGGTTTCAACGTTTTCGTTCTGGTGTAGAGGTGGTCGAAGATGCGTCACGCTCCGGAAGGCCTGTCGTCGAAAATTGCGATAAAATCGCTGAATTGGTCGAAAGAGACTGGCATAGTAGCAGCGTAGCATCGGTCAAGAGCTGGGCATGAGTCATCAAACCAAAATATACACATACATATATATAATGTTCAAAAAAATATATATATAATATTCAAAAAATACCGCGAGACTTTTTTGACAACCAATATATTATAAATAAGCGAAGTATATATGTATATCATCATACGCAAAATTATATAAATAAGTTTGCAAACTACTGACGCATTTCGCACTTAGCCAATTGAAATGCCGCGGTCGATGGTTTGCCGCAATAAAATCAGCTGCTGGTTTACAAATGAAATGCATATGATATTATGTTGACTTCGGTGGAGGTAAAATATGGAAATATTAACTTTATTAGGTTACATAATTATTATGCGAAACTTTCTCATACCTGAATTTACCTATACATAATTTTAATATACGAAAACATCAATAGTCTTTGTGGCATTGTGTGAGATTCTGTTTTTATATGGTTTTATTTATACTATTCAGAATGACAGTTTCGCAAAATGCATACAAGCATTATACAAGCTAATTTTATTTATGGAAATTTTCTATAGTTTATGAATTAGATAAATATTTCAATATCATTTACTGAATCCATTTTGTTAAAAAAACAAAAAAACATCACAACAGACGACTCTTTTCGCCGCGCATACAGTACAGTACATAAATAAATGTTTAAGCCAACAAAAATAAATTAAATTTTTGGATTTCTAAGAAATTGCCACAAAGAACTGAGTTATCAAATGAGGAGCGTGGATTGTTTAAGGGAATAATTCAATCAGGAAATAACGAAACTTGTTCAATTTGCTTTTTTCGTAAAGAGTCAAAGGAACACATTAACGAATTTATCAAATTTCAGACTTGATGTCCAGCATAAGCATATATGGGAGTCAAAAAAGACTCGCCTGTTGTGATGAATATTTTTTTAAAGACCCCTTTTATTTTGATAAATTATTTTATGGAATTTCATGTAGCACACATGACACATAGATGGCGCTGCTATAAATAAATTTGTATGACTTTTAGTTATTACTAACCTTTAAAATAAGTTTTTATAAATTTAAGCTGACGGATAATTGCTTCGTAAATTACATCATTTTGAGTGATGCCACTTTTGTTATTGTGAAAAAAATTGATTAAAAGGAATTTCGCGTTTTGATAAAAAATTTAAAAATACAGTTGAAGCAAAAACTTTGCTTAATGACGTGTCTCGGACACTGCCTTCGAAAAACAATCATCAAGAATTGGTTTGTTAAACTTAAAAGTGGTGAAATGAGCTTGAAGACCGTGAACGTAGCGGACGCCTAAAAGAGGTTGTTAACAATGAAGCATCGAAAAAGTCCCCAAAATAGTTTTGAATGAGCGTAAAGTGAAGTTGTTTGACTTAGCACGCATTCCTAAGATATCAACTGAACGTGTGTATCATATCATTCATGAATATTTAGGTATAAGAAAGCTCTGTGGAAAATGGATGCGCCGCGAGCTCACTTTTGACAAAAACCCACGACGAGTTAATGATTCGGAGCAGTGTTTGGAGACGTTCACGCCTACTAAACCCCAGTAATTGCATAGATATGTGACAATGGATGAAACGTGGCTCCATCGTTTTACTCCGCAGTCCAATAGACAGTCATATCAGTGGACTGCAAACGATGAACCCGCTCCAAGGCGTGGAAAAACGCAACAGTCGGCTGATAAGGTGATGGCGTTTGTATTTTCAGATGGACATATGGAATAATTTTTATTGACTCTCCTGAAAAAGGAAGCACTATCATTAGCAATTACTACATAGCGTTATTGGACCGTTTGAAAGACGAAATCCTTAAAAATTGGTCGTATTTGAAGCATCTTTTTCACCAAGACAATGCTACGAGTCACAAGTCATTCAAAATGTTATGAAAAATTCTGGAATTGGGGTTCGAGTTGTTTCCACATCTACTGTATTCTCCAGATCTGCCTTTCTCAACGACAATTTCCTGTTTTCTGAATTTAAAGGAATGTTCGCTGGGAAGAAACTTTCGTCGAATGAAATCGTGATCGTCGAAATTGAAGATTATTTTGAAGTAAAGGATAAATAGGATAAAATAGGATAAAATTGATATCGAAAAGTTGGAGGAGTGCTATAATCAGTGTAACACCCTTGAAGGGAACTATGTTGAATAAAAAAAAATTAATTTCGCAAAGAAATGTGTTTCACTATTGTGGGTCGAAGAGTTTTCGATTGGTCTATTACTTTAATATTCGGTGATAAATTTTGAAAAATTATGACTTAAATTGATAGCTTAGTCAATCTCTGATGGACCTCGTAGGAAAAGGTGCCTCGTATGAGAAATATTTCATTGCTTGAAATAATCTCAAACCAAAAAAAAAATTAATTATTCGTTCTACAGCTGACTACAGGTATAGACCGGAAAACTAATCAAATTTTTTAATTTTTTATAAAATGACGGCTTCTCTGTTTCAGAGTAGCTTCAAAAATCGAAATTATCATTAAATAAATGCACTTCTTCGATCTTTACCCAAAAAATATACATATATAAGTGTGTTTGAAATTTCGAGTCGATCAGTCCAGTCTTTTCAGAAAATGGTTAAAAATTCTTACAAATGCGTTCATATAACGTAATCCCGAATTTTTTTCCGAATCAACTTCAAATTTTCGGTAGATATTTTCGAGAATATACTTATAAGCAGAAAAATATATTTTTTTTGTAATTTTTTTTTTGGAATTTAAAAGAGCATATAACATCTTAACGAAAATGTTGCGTTGGCGAGAATTTAGAGTATAAAGAAACTTGTCGGTTGAATATTTTTCACTTTTTTATTTTTTCAAAGCGATTCAAAAGTGTCAATTTTGTGCAACCCTATGTAGCAAGAAAAAAAAATAAAAATTACAAGAAAATTCAAAGGTTTCATTTACAATAGAGGCTAAAACATATTGTAAGAGGGTGTACTTGACGTATACGTAACATTACGTATAGTGGAAACTAATAGAAATTAATAACCAAACTTTCAGGTCTGAGTTAAAAAATATATTAAGAGATTTAATAAAAATTTTTATTCAGTTATTAATAAAAACTTAAAAAAAAAAACTTTCAATACTTAATGCTATCTTTGCACTAGTACTTAGGGCATTAAACCCCTAACTTGGTCAAATAGTAAGAGAAATCAACAACAATTCCGACACAATAATATGCTCAATTCATTATTTCACTGCTCTTATCAATATATCACTTTCAAATTATCATTAGATTACATAGAGCGAAGCAAAGGCACATGGGCCACCACGTCGTATACGTAACTTTTATAGCAAATCGGAAAAAAAAATAAAAAACAAATTACAATCACTTGGAATGCGAACGACTTTGAGCTCTCCCCTCATTTATACATAAACTAAATACATAACTGCTTTTACATGCCGCTACCCGCCGCCCTTAATGTCTGCAAGAATCCAATGTCAAAGCCAAACAGCTGCAAACTGCCGGACAAATCCACTGGCGCTTCAATGCAAATGTTGACAAATGTGCTGTGTAATCGCCTACGCAAATTCCAACACACTGCGGACGGTGGCAAGCGGCGAATCCGTGTAGTGCGAAATCAATAAGCTTGCAACTAAGCCGCATTTGCCTGTTTGTGCTGACCAAATCCACAGCTCATGTCAAGTCAACTGAATGCTGTCCGCCGGCCGCAGCTAGGCTAGGCACGCCAATAAACACAGTAGGCCGTGGCAGCTTGCCGTTGGAGCGTAAGGGTATTACGTTGATTCGATTACAAGCTATGCGGCAAGCTTAGACATGCGTTGCGTGGGTGCGGTCTTCTCTGGAAGGGATAAGGCAAAGCTGCTATGGCTCGTTGGTAGCGCATGGAGATTGTAGCGGCTCATTTTAGTAGCTTAGCAGTTTAATTTTAAAGCGCTTAACAAATATGGGGTGTAAAATATGCAAGCTAGTAAATAATAAAGTTGCTCTTTAGCTGTGATAAATACCCAAAATGGTGCCAATTTTCATAAAAAGTAATAAAAAACTCGCATGAGCAAACTTTTTGACATCCAAAAATTAGCAACAGCCACTTTCGAAGATGTGCAGAAGTAATTAAATTTTCATCGAATTGTTATTTAGTACACCAACAGGGGTGTAGACGCTTGGATCCTTTGTGGTTTCTCGACATACATACTTTCATTATGCCATTAGACCCTTGCCATGCCACCTGCATACAACTAAACCATTATTTTAGCGTTAGCTTGCATGCTTAATCGTAGTTATCTACCGTTATTCGCCTAATAAAGTGCACACACACTCACAAATATATATAGAAAAGTATACCTATATGAGCGTAGTACCAAGTTACCCGCTTTAATGTGCCTGTTTGTGCTTGACATGTGTCATTTTGTTGCTGTGTTGGCAGAAAACGCCAGAGCTTGAGCCTTGCAATGAAGTACACGCCTTGGCAGGACTGTAACATAACAGAAGGGTATTGCAGCTATAATTGCTTTCCGCAGAACTACATGAACGAGTAGGCACCACTGCCGCCCTCATCGAAACATGAAACACAGCCACATACACACACAGCTACTCACATACTTGAGCCCTTAACGGCAATTCATGTCGAGTGTAGTTTGTGGTTTATGTTGATCACATCACAAAGTGCCTAAACTTGTTCCGAATACATTAGAGTTCAGCCACAAAGGTTTGTTGGCATGTGTGTGTGTGTGTGTTTTGGCTAATATCTGCACACATATGCTGTTATGTCACGTGGCCGGTTTACTCGAAAATTCTGAGGATTAATGCCCATTGTTAATTTTCATACTTAATTTATTGACTGAGTTTGACAAGTGATGGCTGCGCAGCCAGAGCTGAGTCGGTGAGAATGCAATTTGATGGTATGTGAAATAAGGCTATTGAAAATTGCTTTTAGGTGTGGATGGCGTTTACGAAATACTTTAAAAGTATCTGAATGGTTTATAAATAGCTTTAAGATTTTTCTTACACCTAAATTGGAACTAACAAAATAAGTTTTTTAAATTAGAAAGTTTGATAAATGAAGAAAATTTTCGGGATCACGAAATAAATTTTGGGATTTTTTTTGTGATTATTGCTGTGTTCAAGTAAGCTTTCTAAATTAAAAAGTTTGATAAAAAATAATGTACGGGATCCCGAAGTTATCGGGATCAGTTTCGGGATTTTATGTGATTCCAAACTTATTTAAGTAAGTTTTTTAAATTAGAAAATATGATAAATAAAACTAACATGCAGAATCCCGAAAGTTTCGGGATCAATTTATGGGCACTTCGGGATTTTATATGACTTACATACATATGTACATAGATCAAATAAATTTTTCTTATACATATTTCAAATAAAAAATGTCTAGACGTTATTTGCATATGTGTATACTAGTTTATTGCGAAATAAAATTTCGGGATCCCGAAATTTTTTCGGGATTTTGTGTGATACACTAATTTTGAACACATAAACACCAAAATTGGGTTCATCGTATACTAAATTCCAACATTATTAATATTTTAAAATATTTTTCTCGGTGGCTTATAGACCGTGAATCAAATTTAAATTTCGGGATCACGAACCTCTTTGGTAAATGTATTTACGATGAAACGTAAAAATGATATCCTTGTTCGATAACTTGTATAAAAATCGTCTAATTACAAAAATAAAATTTCGGGATCCCGACAAAATTTCCGGGATTTTGTGCGATATACGTTTAGAAATTAATATAAATTGAATTATTCTGATACCAAATTTCTAAATTATTTTTTTTTAATATTTCTTCCGGTATGGGAAGACCGAAAAATCCAGCTTCTGACTCGACGCTGTCAAATAAGATTCTATAATCTAAATCAAATAGAATCCTAATTTATTTAGATGCATACGTGCGCATATTTGTATTTACTGTTAAATTATTCATACAATTGTCAGCATAACGGTGATTTTGACATTGTAGAAGATTAAGGTAAAGACGATTAATAGCAGATTGTCAATTAAACTAAAGCTTCGAGAACCCTTGTCAAATGACAGAGTGGCAGCAAATCAAAAACAATATCTGTCGTTATGAACGACTTCTGAATCAATCACGAAGACGAAAACGGTTGCGATATAAAAATAAATATTAATGGAAAGATAACTATAATTTATATCTATAGCGACCTTTTTTAAATAAATTTCTATAGAATTGGGGCGAGCAGTCATGCAGACTCGTTGCAGCTGTAATTTTTTCAAAGAAAGATTCACCGTAGCGCAGATAACATCTTAAATTAGAAACTTTTTTCTGACAACTCAATAAATAATGAAATGAAATTTTGTTATTTTTTTATAAAAATCATCTTTCTACTCAACACATCTTCTTATTTTATATTCATCCCTTTACATTAATTTGTGCATAAGTCAAGGTCCCCGAGATACAACTATGTAAAATAATGCCTTCTTCCTTTCATCCACTTGCGGTCTTACTAGATATGAGCGCATATAATTTTCACGCCACAATAAATACACTTTCCCTCAGCATATATTTAGGCGCACATACAAATGCTGTTCCGGCGCCTGCTGCTTTTCACTTTTCATGCTGTGTAATATGCCACTTTGCGTTGTGGAATTGTGTTAAGTGCAACACTTTATGCGCTCAAGATAATTTTTCATCACTCATACGCCATGGCGACGCAGATGTGATGTATACGTATTTGCACAACCAGCCTACAACCAGCCTATGGCTACATAGTTGGCTTTGCTTCCTCATTTTTAGAAAAAAAATGTGCATATGTACATAGTATACATATATGTTTATGGAAACTATGTTGTCAGCATGTTGATAAATGAAATTCCTTTACTTTATTATCCGAACTTTTTTTTGTGTTCGTTTTTTACATTCTCTTATAGCATCCAGCTACCTACGCTCATTCACACACATATACGAAGTTATCTATGAAATATTCATACGTGAAAAATTGAGCATAGTGGTAGAGGCCGTAATGATTCAGCAGAAATACAAGCTGGAGGTCAAAGTTCAACATATTGATGGAAGGTTTGACAATTGGAAATATTTATGTGCGTCCATACAATTACGTAAGCACATAAGTTTTTGGAACTAACAAGAGTTGCCAATTGTTTGTAAAATTCTTTTATATATGTAGTGGTAAATAACTATTGGTGACTCTTAAGGGAAATGGTGCTGAGAGACTGATTGAGCTACTATTCCTTGAGCTACGTGAAGCAAGGATTCCAACGCAATATAAAAACCTTCAACAGAAAAGTCATATAGTTTGTAAAACTGAAAAAGTTGGTCAACCTACCACCGGCATGGCAGTGGAAGGCTCATCATCATTCTCTACAATGACCAATAAGCAGGGGTTGGCTCTTTATTTGGAAGAGAAAGGTTTCATGTCACACGTAATGATGATGGATGGTGCCAGAGCATATGACTCACCATTGGCACTTATGTATAACATCTACACAGACAGATCAAAAATAGCTAATGGAGTGGAGAAGGAATCTATTGCACAGAGCTGGATCTCACGCGAACCTTCGAGTTTCTGGAATACTGCAGTACCTTCCAGGCGGAAGTTTTTGCGGGCAGGAAAACGACTGAGATACCCAACAATGCAGGAAACAACATAAAGAAGATTAATAGACAGGCGACAATTAAGACGATAATCTCACATTGCATTGCGTCAAAGGATGTTATTGGAAGCAGGTAAGCACTTAACGCAGGCTTTTACTCATGCGGACTCGAAAGTGCTGGAGCAAGGTTGTTATTCCAAGGCCAGGTCACAACCTCATGGCTTCACATGCGCGCTGGATGGGCATTAGTAACGACGGTACATGCAAAAAGTGCAGGGAAGTAGGCATGAGAGAGATGCTGGAACAACTGCTATGCTTCTGTTCAGTATTATCTAGAACTTGACTTAAATATATAAGAGCTTCGCAGTTCAAGGGATCCAGGAAGTATAAAAATTAGGCACCCAGCCGATCTTAAGGTTCGCAAAAAGCGTTGATATTCTATATGACAAATACTGCAGCTAAACCTTCATTGTAGCTCGATCTTGCAGACCAGTAGGTCTGTGGTCTTGGCCCAACATACTTATATAACTGAAATCATGTTCATGAAACATTGTCTATGCAAATGAAAACACACATGTTTTGCCAAAATTTGTCCAGCACAACTTCAACCTCATATTGAGAAGGACATAACCATTATATAACCGATAGATAACCTTTGAATCGATAACTTTTAAATTCTATATTTAAGTTCGTATTCACTTAATATACATATGTATTTATGACTTAATTACTGTAACGGGTTTCAGACTTGGCTGCAACATATGGTTCTCCCTAAGTCGAATTGAATGATCTGTCGGTTTGGTTCTCAAAGTACTGTCATAGTAGTCAAAAATAAAATGACAATATTCTTCATTGGCTTGACTACGAATGTCATTGAATTTGACGTGATCAAAATCACATACAACGAACAAGGTGCGGTTGTGTTAAAAAAGTTTTTTCGGAAACAAGATAATAAAGGTTAAAATTTGAAAATTGAAAGTGAATGCCAGCAATGACAATATTATGACAATATTTTAGTTATTTAAAACAAATACCATTAGTGTCCTCTGGTTGTTATAACGGGTGGGCCATCCAACGTTTCAAATTTGAATTATCTATATTTCGACACTGGACGGAAAGTGACAGATATTCAGTAAATGTCTAAAATTTACGAAATGGGTTGCTATTCACTAGAAGAAAACTGGGAAATATTGAAAACTACAGTTCGCAGATTGGGTAGAAGATCGTTTGACCGAGGATGGTCAATTTTACCGAAAAATCATCTTTTCGGACGAGGCTCATTTCCACCTCGATGGTTACGTTAACAAGCAGAATTGTCGCATTTGGGGCACAGAAAACCCGCACGTAATCGTCGAGAAGCCAATGCACCCAGCACGAATCACTGTATGGTGCGGATTTTGGTCTGGTGGAATCATCGGCCCATTTTTCTTCGAAAATGAAGAAGGAACCGCCGTAACCATCAATGGTGAGCGATATCGCGCAATGTTAACCGAATTTTTCTTCAAGCAAATTGAAGAGGAAGACTTGGACAACATTTGGTTCCAGCAGGACGGCGCTACGTGCCATACAGCAAACGCTACACTCAATCTTTTACGCCCTATCTTCGAAAATCGCATAATCAGCAAAAGAGGTGATGTGAATTGGCCTCCCAGAAGCTGCGGTTTAACTCCGTTGGACTATTTTCTGTGGGGAGCTGTTAAAGATAAATGTTACGCCAACCATCCAGAAACAATTCAAGATCTAAAGTACGAGATTCAAGCTGCTGTAGCTGCCATAAGGCCTGAAACCATCGAGAAAGTACTCCAAAATTGGGTGGATCGGATAAGCTACTGCAAACTCAGCCGTGGTGGTCATTTGTACGAAATTTCATAAAACAACCTTTTAAATAGATGTTAGACCTTTGAAAAATATCAAGCCGTTTTTTTTTATTGACTTTTTAAATTTCAAATTTTATATGGCCCACCCGCCATAAAATAGGCTTTTAGTGTGGTTGTTAACTTTATCTTTCTGACCAGTTAAGCGTTATTCGAAACCCGTTAACGAAAGCCACTGTAATACTATAGTGGCTGGAATTGCTTAGGTTAGTTCATTTTCTATTGGAAAACCTCTACAAGGTATATACACCTGTATTAAAGATGAATCGTGTATTTAGAAAATCGCTACTAAATTTACAAAGGAATAATTGAGCGACAATTTTTAATTCTCCAACAAGCACTTAGGCGCATTACTTTGACAATTTTGACAAAAAGAATGAAATACAAGTCGAGATATGTATCCGAGATTATTGGACCTCCTTGTGAACTTTTTGATTGAGTTCTGTATACAAACCGTTTGAGGATTAAAGGTGTCTGTATTAATATTAAGTAAAGCTTCAAAGCCAAATACTGAATTTAAAGAAAATGATAAGCATTGGTAAAAAAATATTTATAATAGGTTTATAACAAATCAGGCCTTGAGGCCTTATATTCCATCTAGGCACAATAAAAAAAAATTATTTATGCAAAAAATCAAAAATATGAACAAAACTCTTTACACATATGTAAACCTAAGCATTCCTTTTCATATTTCTAAAAGACCTTTTAGTCCAGCGCTCTGCCCCCACACCGCCGCACCAATTTATGCGAGTTTATTAATAGTTTCCACTCTGTGTGTGTTTGCAAAGTTCGCCCTTCCGCTTGCATCGGCTTGCAACGCTTTGCTTGAGTTGCTCGAAGGCCTTTTCGCATCGTTGCTTATTTGCCGCACCAACTGCGCTTTTTATTGCATTACTTTGCCGCCCGCAACCGCACCGTGCGGGGCGGGCAATGCAATATTCGAAAAGCGCACAGTTTCATGGTGGATTTTTGCATTTTGCAATTCACATTTAGCATTTAGTGGTTTGCGAAAACATTAAACCCATTGCAGTGCAAACAAAATGTTATTGTTGTTTACATGCTTTGCCTGTCAAAGGAGTTTACAGGGTGGAAAACGTGGTGTAGAGTTTAGCAGGAGACTTAAAATTGCTGTGAGATATGTTTGAAAAAATTAAAATACTGGTTATAAGCTTGCTCTCGCAGCTTTATCGTAAGATAAAACTTTCCGAATGTTTTGAGACGATTTATTCAAATTTCTTTTCCAATAAAGTCGATTAATCGATTTTAAAAATTTTTGATAATTATTATAATTTGATGATGTGAAGCAATCGAGCATGAGAAGAAACTTCTAGCCTACTTAGAACAGTATGATACAAATAGTCACATCACTGATTTTTCGGTGGGTCACACATCACTTTTTGTAAGTTTACAGGCGAAGAAAAAACTATATATCAGAAACCACTCTAATTGAAACCAAGTTTGAGTTTTGGTTATAAAATGGTTATATGTTGGTTATATATCAGTTACATTTTGGTTATATATTAGTTATATATTGGATATTTGTTACTTATGTATAGGTTATATCTCATAGCGGAAGCTGAAAATTTTATGCTACACATATGTAACATAATGTAGTGCATCGTAAAAAATACAAAACTCAATTTCGATTCTTTTGAAGATACGTTGTTTCGCATTTTAGCTGACGAAATATTTCGGACGTTTTTGTTGACTCCTCTTCAATTAGGTCAAAATCTTAAAAATTCATAAAAATTATACAAACAAATGTAGCATACAAATTGATAGCGCTTCTGCGACCGTTAAAATATTTATGAGAGCCAAGCAAAACAGAATCATTAAAAACTTCATTACCGCTTTAGCAATGTCACCACTACACCGCTTACTATACTCTCACTATCAAACGTCCTCTCAAATTAAAACTCCAGCAGTTCGTTAAATCTCCGTTAACCCAAAGTTATAAATGCGTTTATATCCACATCGAGAATTTTAAGCAGCCAACCCACTGCCATTCGTCTAAATACCATTCACATGCACTTTTCTTATTTATACCACACCCCTCATCTATCTATCCACCAACGATTTGTCTTGATGACCGCCTTCACAATCATTTTCATGGTCATCAACTTCAACGCGTCACTTGCAACATCCTTGCGGCATACATACATATGTACACAGGCGAGTACTTAAATCAATTTCATGGCCCCTTTTAGTGTCCATCAAAGCGGGTTTGTTTAACAACGTCAGTTATCAGTAACCGCAATGGCACTTATAAAGCCACACGGCTGGAAGATGTGGCGCTCCGCAAGTGCAAATGCAACAAGCAACGCACTTGTGGATATATCTATGTATAAAGATGAGTCAAGTTAAAGATATTTGCATCTGATATATACATATAGGTAAGTATGTATACTCTTAGTGATTTGTATATTATATAAACTATGCGACTTATTAACGTCACAGATTTTTCCGATTCGCCTTTCTGTCGCAACCCCACGGCGTTTTTGCGTCAGTGTGCCTTTTTTCACACACGACGTAGGTCGAGGTGACAGAGTAGACAGACACATGGCAGGTTATCTGGAGTAGTTTTCCACATATATGCTGGCAGATAGTGGCCAGACAGTGGCAGTGGTGTGAAGCTAGAGAAAAATAAGTATTTTTTTTAAATGGCCTCTATTGAATTATCGCCATTGTTATTATATTTCCTTACACATATGGAGTATCAGCCGACTATATACCAATATTATTTCTAATTCTGTATATGATACTTTTTATAGCAGAAAAAATATACATTCCGGAAGCGATCAAAATCGGACCATGACTAAGCGTTTTATAAATAAGTGCCCACAACGCCACCTAGTCAATTGCTCTTGGGGATAGTTATTTCGGTTTAAGTTCTAAATGTGGTTCCGTCATCTAGTCTGGTTGCGTGTTTTATAAGTAGTCCAGCCGAGCACTCGGCATAATGAAAGCACTGATTTCTCGATCTCACCGAGGTCACAGCTACAACGCCGATGCTTTGACGCAATTATGAAGAAAATCGCTCATAAATCAGTAAAGCGCTTTGGGCATATAGAAAACTTGTTGAGGCGGCTAATACCAGTTAATGGTTCTTTTGATCAATATATAAGACCTTTCTGTATTAAAATAGAGCAGCTTTCGAAGCTAATTGCTTTCCTGTCGTACCTAAATTGGTTACAGACACTAGATTCTTTTTATTTGGTCACTTGAGTTCCTAGTTCGGTCTTTTTTTGATAACTGATGACTGCTCCGGATTCATGAAGACTCACAGTTGGCTGACTCGTTACCTTAAATTGCTGAAGCCAAACATCCTTCTGACGAACTATTCATTTTCATAAACCCTACTTCTTTCACTGCCCCTATTTTCTTCTCGCCGTAGAATATGATATCCGATCTTGGTAAATTAAAATAGGGAAATATTTTGTTTTCGTCCATATAAATTGCGTTCGGTTTTAAAAAGCCTGTACCCAATTAGCATCTGATTGGAAACCTTTTCTAAAACATTAATTCAATCCCAAAAATATGACGCTTCCTTATTTGGAAGAGAAAATACAATCAACACTATGAGAAGTGTTTATATAAAGAAGTTAGATCTGCAATCGTTTGAAAGATTAATTGAAATTGACCGGAAAGAGTAAAACGAAATGTTTGAAAATGACGTCTATGATTAAAAATATTTCAAAGACATCTTACAAAATACTATTTCTTCAAGAAATTTAGCCAATAACGATGATGGCAGTTAATATTTTGTTCGAAATGACATCGCTGGTACACAGATAGGACTAGGAGGCAATTGAGGAATAGTTTTTTTATGATGGAATGACCTCCCATACTACATAATACTATAAAAACTTTTTTCGTTAAATTTTACCTAAGCGAGAGGTAATCTGGAGAAATCGATGGATAAATATTTTTCTTATTCTTAGCTTATGGATCTTTTCCAAACAGACGTTTAAAAAAGTATAACATCGTATGCGGTCCGAAAGGAGTTTGCAGGATTTCGCCTAACTAGTAGTACCGACAAGGTTACTGAGACTGCAAGCATTTGAAAAAACCTGGGTAAGATTAAGGGGTTACATGGGTTTCCTCGGGTAAAAAACATCCTTTTTTTAATTTTTTCTGATACAAATAATAAAAATATTTTATTAGAATTTATTATTGTTTCAAACATACATTATTGTCAAAGAAATTCTGAAATCTCAAAAAAAAAAAAAAACTATTTTGAAACTCGGCTATTGTATCCCAAAGACCTGTGTAAAATTTCATGAAGATCGGTTGAGTAGTTCTCTAGAAATCTTGCCAACCGACTTCAAAAACACAGTTTCGCGTTTAAAAATCGCGCACAAGTTCTCAAGGCTGTAGCTCCGAAACTATTAATGGGATCAACTTGAAAATTAAAGACAATATTCTAGAGATGTTACAGAATTTAATTAGACAATCCTTTGGAACCCGTAAATCCATGTAATCGTTTCATAGGTCGATCCTAACAGAGATCTCACTGGACAGCTTGGAATGCCGGGCGATTATGGTACCTAAAAAACACTATATACTGGATCATGAGAACCTTGGAAAACGACAAGGCGCTTTGAGCCTACCATAAATTTGTTCAGACGTTAATATCAGTTTCGGCTATATCTTCTGCTTTGCCGAAGCTAAGACTACCGAAATATTGCAGCCTCAGTTGTGCAGAGACTGGACAATCAAGAGAAAACTGCCTGACTCTTTCCACTGCACCCTCCTCAATATAACTTTAACAACTAGCGTTAGATAAGATTTTTAACCTGACAGCATGGAAGCCTATTAGACATTTTCCAGTAAGAACTCTTATGATTGCAAGTAGTTCAATACATTTCCTGCTTTCTAATCTAGGCCAAAGGGGTCACGCAGTGACTCAGCGCTTGTTAAGTGCACGCGAGTTTGATTGGTTCACTTCTAGACTAGATCTGCAGATCGAACTCGGTCCAATTCCGACGTGAGCGAGACAATGGTGTCCCTTCTGGCTAGCTCATCGGCTTTGCAGTTGCCAGTGATTCTGATTGAATCAGGCACCCAAATGTGTCTATATCTAGTGAGAACAGAAACTCCTTGGCTACCTTTGAGCGCGCTGCTGTTAGAGTGAATGCACACCTCCTGAAAAGAGGCTGCGCTTCGCAACAGTACATCTACCATCACCTTGTTAGCAGCCACTTCTGTCTGAAAAAGACTTCAGTGGTCCAGTAGCCTAAATCTAAGAATATTGAAGAGCTCTTTACAGAAAACTCCCCTGCAACCTTTACTTTCTTCCTTTGAAAAAGCTCACTTTGCCTCTTATTCAGCCACTTCTCCCCATCCACATATTCCTCTCGTCGATATCTAAGCACAGCAAACACTGCCACGAGTGGTGGTAACGCAGTGATTCAAGTTTTCAGGAATGCAGTTGAAGGAGGGGGAAAATACAATATATTTGTATCTTATATTTTTTTATTTTGAAAATTTTCAAAATTAGATTTGTTATTATTTTTTTAAAATGCCATTTTTTTTTAATTATTTCACATTACTTTTACAAATAACACCTTTTTAAGCAAAAATGTAGTATTTTTGATACAAAATATTTAAAATAAAAGAAATAATATAAAATAACTATAAAATTTAAATATGAAAACGAAAAAAATATTAATTAATTCAAAAAAAAATAAAATTTTCCATTTTTTAAGAAATAATTAAATTTTTTATACTTTTCAAAAGTTACTTTATAAAAAAATTTTTACTCAATTTTATCTATCAAAAATATATTGTAATAAGAAATATTTTTAACATCACTGTAAACACACGTAAAATTTGCCTCGGTCGACATTTTACCTTTCTTTCGATTACATCTTTCACCCCCCCAAACACCACGTCAACTTCAATGTATGTAAGCGTATATTTACTGCCATATTTTTCCTCCGCATTTTTCCGACAATTTTATGTGGCACAGTCTGCAACAAAGTCTGTGCGGTTATTTACGGTCTCCGACCACTCGGCTGATAACTGTGTCTGCGCACGCCACCACAACCGCCGCCACACTAGTACATCCGCTTATTAACCGCAAACGCCTACATTTTCCGGTGCGCCCACCACAGCGCTCAACCGGCACTTCACGCTCATCCCGCCCGGCTTCACGCTTATCCTGCAGGTTGTAAATCAGCGCCCGTGGCAGACGCGCAAAGCAGAAAAAATGCTAATGCAGCAAAGGAAGGTTGCTTGCGCCATTAAAGTTGTCTGCTGGCAGCGGGAGCCCAGCGCAGACTCACACCGCCGTAACGGTTATCTGTCGTTCGATCGCATTGTGGCTGCTCTCGGGCGTGCCATGTGTCAGTCTTAGTCACACACACACACATACACATGTACATATGTGCTGTTGTATTTTATATCTTCCTTATATTTTCTTACCTTCGCCATTTCACTTTTATTTTTTCTAGCAATTTTCTTTGTTTTCTTTTATTTTATTGCTGCCTGCGGCCAACTGCTCGCCACACAGAGTCTGCTGCGGCGCTCATTCCTTGGCCATAAACTCAGCTTCTCAGTTTTACAGGTAACATAACAAGGGCAGTCTGACGGCCAGGCGAAGACGAGCGTTCATCGCCGAGCCAAGCAAGGGCGGTGGAAAAAGAAAGGGAAAGAACTAAAAGAAAACAAAGTAAAGGACACCGGAATGGAGGCAATGAATGCGAAAATAAAATATTATTACAAATTGTAAACAATTTAAGTGCGGCACATCAAAACGAAATGAAATGCATGGAACCCCGCCTGCTCTCACTTCCCCCGCCCACTTGCCACACGCTTTCGCTCGCGCTGGTAGTTACTTAAGCGCCAATTTGCTTTGATTTACTTTTGAGTTAATATACTAACTGTACATATGTGTGAGTGTGAGTGTGTTTCTGAATGACTGAACTTTTAAGTTATGCGGGCATTTTATTTTTACAAACATAGTTTATGTTGCGGGCAATGCGCTCTGACATAAGTATGAGAAACTGGGGCATGTCCGAGAGCAAACGCTGGCGCAAACGTAGTTAAATGTGGAATTGACTGAATTTTGAAAGAAAAAATTTAAGGCCTGTGGAAAATAAATTTACTTTTCAATGAGGGATTTGGTGTATCTGATATTTTCATCGATGTAAGCAACATCCAAAAAAAGTATTTGAATTGCTTCGTTTTCAATGAGATCAGTTGGCGAACTACATAGCTTCGTTTCTAGAGGACAAACTTTATGTACATTATATAAACCTAGCATGAGACTTTTGACTCAAACAAACAATTTTACAAATCTATATTGCGCTCAGTGACATCTATCGGATACATTTTATTAGTCTTCATGTGCCGACACGCTCAACATTGAAAATTCTTCATTGAGCCTCTCATGAAGTTTGCTCTAATACGAGTATATGTTACCAAAGTGTGTATAACGATAATTTTGGCTGTAGAGACTTTAACAGCTTATGTATGCTGGGGCTAGATGAGGCTTTGTGATTTATTGGAGGCCACAAAAGACCTAAGTTCGCGGTACAATCTTCGTCTATCTTCCTGTCTATATGTCTCTGAGGTAAGTACTCTGTAAAAGTCAACATAACACGTAGGTGGCTACAAATAATCGCGCGAAAATGTTTGATTTCATTTTTTGGCCGAGGTGAATATTTCAAGTTACTGTAAATGACACAAAGTGTGCTCTTATGGCGAAACGCTATGAGTATGTTTAACAGAAACAACTTCAGATTTTACGATAAAGTTGTGAGTTGCCAGATTGCAACGCTAGGGCTGCCGAGTTCTGAAATAAAAAGAAAACCTATTCAAATGATGTTCAAAGATCCAATGTTCGGAAAATATACGATTTGAACAATCGACACAGTTAAAGGAAGAAGCTCAGTTGCTTGCTTAGCTTAACTTATGGTCAACATAATCGGTCTACTGAGCGTACTATTCACAACACCATCACCCATTTTGAGACCCGAATATACCACGTCCAGCACGCAGTGAAGAAAACAAAGCAGCCGTTGCTGAGAGTGAGCACGAAGACCGTGGCGAGTCGATTCGGCACCGTGTGCTGCAACTTGAACTGACGTATAAAACGACTAGATGCATTTTACGACGAGATATTCAACTGAAAGTGTACAACATAAAGCTTGTGCAAGAACTGAAGACGTGCGGCCTTCCCAGGCGACATCTCCTCGCTCTTTGAGCTTTCGAGCAAAATCTTGTTCAGCGATGAGGCCCAATTCAGGCCTCAAGGTCTTTCTATGTAAATAAGCTAACTTACCGCATTTAGGGCGAAGAGTACCTTAAAGAGATTCAAAAGCTGCCATTTCATCCAGAAAAAACAACGGTTTGATGTATTTTTTGCGCCGGTGGAACCATCGGTCCATATGTCTTCAAAAATTGTGCCGTTGAGAACGTAACCGTCAATGGCGACAGTTATCGCGCCATGATAACCGACTACTTGATGCTTGAAATTGAAGCTCGTGATCTCGGCGACATTTGGTTTCAACAAGACGACTCAACCCCCCCACGTCGCATCAATCAATGCCTTTATTGAGAGCACACTTCAGTGAGCAGGTAATTAACATTTCGCGTGATATCGCACCGTTAAATTTTTTTCTGTGGGCATGTATAAGTCTAAAATCTATGCGGACAATCTCACTTTGATTCAGACCTTGGTGCAAAACATCACACGTGTCATTCGCCAGATACCAGTCAAAATGCTCGAACGAGTCATCGAAAATTGTACTCAACGGAAACTCCGGTAACTTTAGTGTTTATATTTAAGCAACCATTGATTAAAAAAAATGTTAAAACTCGTTTTAAAGGCAGAGGTACAGATACTTAGTTATAGAGCTGTATAGTAATAGATTGTCTCCAGGCAGTAGTTAAACTATAAATGTTCGCTGGTAAGGATCAACTTGATCCTTACCTTGTAAACGTTCAGCGAGTGTTTTTAACCAAAGAGGGTATATGTATTAAATACTTCTTAAGAAAGTTCATAAAATCTTGATTTGTGCAGAAATATGGGACATGAAGACCAAGTTGTCTCTTGCTATTTTTAAAATGGTTAATTAAAACTATGCTACAAGCCCAGATGGCATTAAAATTGACTAGCGAGAATGAATTCGATATGCTCAGACCTCCTCAAACCTCCACATTTTCTTGAAAAATATCGTATCAAATATAAAATAATCGAATCTATGAAAAAAAGGTGGCATGCAATCCTCGTAATGTCATCTGACGGACTGACCAAACAAATACCACATTTTTTATGGTTTGGTTTTTTGATTTTCGTTTGGTTTTTTGCACATTTTTTATAGGTTTTTGGACAGTTTCGAAGTCATTCTCATAACCCAAGTCTCGTTTCCAGTAATGGCGTTTCATGAATATGAGGCCTTTAGGAAAGTTCTCAAGCAGGTAGTTTTGAACGAGACTATCATTGACACGCTTCATACCCAAAACATTAAACAAAATGTTGAGTCGATCCAAAATAATGATATGTAAAAAAAATGAATGACAAAGAATATTCTTTCGTTTGATTGTAAACATTCCTCTTTTAATTTGAAGTTTTTGTGTTTTTTTTCTGTAGTAGGCAACCTCGAAATGGATCACTCTTTATATATTATATTTAAAAGGTTGCTATTGGTCTATAAAAAGAAGTTCAAATCTGGTTGGCAGACTTGTGTTGTGATATATTTGTTTTCAATTAGGCAAGTTACAAGTAAAGGACATAGTATATTCCCTGCTTTGAGTCCATTAAGATTCGTTTTTGGTTAGC
This sequence comes from Bactrocera tryoni, assembly GCF_016617805.1. Classification (NCBI taxonomy): domain Eukaryota; kingdom Metazoa; phylum Arthropoda; class Insecta; order Diptera; family Tephritidae; genus Bactrocera; species Bactrocera tryoni. The sequence goes on from NW_024396266.1 coordinate 98,302, forward strand.
AGGTCGCCTGAAGTTATTTAAAGGAATTCAAAGCAGACGATTTTTGAATTGATGATACTTATACCAATATTCCCGAGGAATCATTTCTACTGTATCCCTTTTTGTTTGCTTACTGCTGTCTTTGTCCTTGTTTACTCTTACGGCGAAGCAGCTAACAGTTTTTAATAAATGAAGGTTTAGAAATCTGTTGAGTTCTCTTGTATATATTGAAAGGAATTCAATTCAAATCATGTCTAAAAGAAGACTTCTTATAAAAGCATCTATTTACCGTAAGTACCAAAAGATGATTGATACTTCTTTGGAGGAGCGTAGACCCTGCCACGGAATATAATTCAATTAAAAAGAAATCCATTACTTTTCCAATAAAAAGCTTTTAGAATCTGTGCTTCACGCTGGAAAAGGATAGTCGAAGTACGCCACAAGCAGCTTTCTCTTATTTGAAAATATAGTGTTTGTAGATTTATTTAAACTGGTGCATTATCTACATCAAAAAGGACCAATGATTTATGCAGCTAATTTCAAATGCATTATAATTGGCTAAAACAGCTGCATGTTTTTATATTTTATCAGTTAACTGCTGGAGGATTACTAGTTGAGGCTTTAAGTAGTGGTTTAAAATATGCGCCTAAATGTATGCTTCCATATATGAATATATCATATGAATTAGGCGTGTTTCAACAAAGAAATCAATTGTTTAGTTGCCGAAATTGACATAAATTGTTGCGTGAAGTATGTTCATATTAAAGGTAAAGCATATTTAGCACACATTTTTAATTTTTTTTAGATTACACTTAACTGTACATAAGATTTATAAATAGTTAAGCGTGGATTAACAAGTAAGTAAGGCTTTAAATATCACATTACTAATTCGATTTCAATGTTTTTGCTTGACAATGACAAACTTTTTCTGTTGCGTTATAAAGACAGCAGTTATGCAAAATATTTTTTTGAGTCAATAATTATTGCCACATTTGTTGCATTAAAATGTCAATAGTACTCGATTATATTTAATGTTGCAAGTGACACAAAAGCCAAAAAATGTTCAAACTGCTAACATATTTATTGCTTTTTATATTAAAATGCGTGGCAACACCAAATTATTAAGTCTCTAGTACCTTTTTAGCGTGCATAGTTTTGAGCGCCTTAAACTATGCTACGGAAATCAGCGCCATTAGCAATTAATTATGGCATAATAAAGTTTTATAAAACCAAAGTACACAAATCGCATAAGCAGACATATATAAGTATATAAAAACGTATGTAACATTGCATATGTATATAATATGTAGAAATATATAAATATATATGTGTAAGCTTATATATATTTACCACACATATTTAATCCCTTTAAACAAGCATTTGTAAATTTCCCACTTACTTTAATATTATCATGAATATTTATAGATTGCTGCATACGAAAATGTTGCATGCCGCACAACACGTGCAACAATAAGCATTTTTATTACAATTTTAATTTAACTACACGCACACATACTCGAGTATATAACTATTATATAATAATTAATTATTTTCACGCGGCCACTGCGCTATTGTAAGCCAGTTTAATCATTTCTCCCACACATACACACACATGCATATGCACGCGTAAAATTCTTGTAATGTCTGTCTGTGTGTGTGTGGAATGAAATATAGTTGTGAAGCAACACTTGCGCGTGCAGCGAACAATTACAGCGCAAAAAAATATTCACACAATAACTGCATTGTTGTTGACATGTGTGTGGTATTTGCAAAAACCAGCAACAACAACGCGCACAATTTTGCTCAACGGAAATTTTCATGCAAACAACGGCGGTGACATTTCCGGCAACAATGAATTTGTCATGTTGGCGGGTGGGCGCGGGGTTAGTTGTTATTTTCCATCGGCACATACACATTCACACAAAAATATTTTAGTGTAGGTGTTATAAAGCACTCACACACAAATGCAAAAGCAACGAATTTGCAGCGCAAAGGCAGACAAAAGCGTGACAATGATGGCCAGCAATTTCGGTGATGATAATCGGTGGCGATTTTTCAACGACAGACACATGTGTACTATATATATTACATATTTATATATATCGACAGCAATGTGCTTGTGGCTATGTTTACTGATTTTGTGTACCCTCAACAGAGTAGTCGAAGTTCCTATGAAATGTTATTTCATATATGCGAAATAGTACCTCAATTTTTGAGTTACCTGTCTGAAATTTTGCGTACGTTCTTTTCTTCTCAAAAACTAATTTGTCAGAACTGCCGATATCGACCCACTGTAGCATATACATAACTGCCATACAAACTGCCTGCTCAATATCATATCGCTATATGAAAAACTTTTTTACTTGAAGGGTTATCTTTATAAAATTTTGAAAGGACTTTTTTCTAAGGCAGTTTCATAATCTGCCAGCAAATTGTTCAGATCGGATCACTAAAGTATATAGCTGCCGTATAAGCTGAACAATCCAAATAAAGCTGTTGTATGAAAAAGTTCTATATATGTTAAGATATCATCACGAAATTTTACACAGATTATTACGTCAGTCTACAGTATAATCTCAGAAGCAATCGTTTAGATCGGACAACTATAGCATATAGCTGCCATACAAACTGACCGATCATAATAAAGTCTTGTATGAAAAAGTTCTCTATTTGTTAAGATATCTTCAAGAAATTTGACATAGATTATAATATCAAGCAACGATATTATCTCAGAAGAAATCGTTTAGATCGGACCACCATAGCATATAGCTGCCATACAAACTGACCGATCATAATAAAGCCTTGTATGAAAAAATTCTTTATTTGTTAAGATATATTCACGAAATGTGACACAGATTATAACGTCAGTCAACAGTATAATATCAGAAGAAATAATTTAGATCGGACCACCATAGCATATAGCTGCCATACAAACTGATCGATTGAAATCAAGGCCTTGTATGACAAACTTTTTGATTTGACGAGATATCATCACGAAATTTGACACAAATTATTACTCAAGCCTTAGCTTTAATACACAAAGAAATTGTTCAGATCGGACTACTATAGCATATAGCTACCATACAAGCTGATTGATCAAAATCAAAGTAAATAACTGTTTACCATAAATCCTCTTATGCTATAAGATAAGCACTTGTGAAGGTTATTATAGTTTATATGTAGCCCAAGTTAACGGTTTTTTTTGTTCAACTTTTTTCACTCATGCATTTACCTTTTTTCTCACTATCGCCTTACTACAGTATTTTTTACGCGCTCTTTGTTCCATTTACCGCGTTTTCTGTACATGTGTATGTCTGTTGCATGTATGTATGTGTGTGCTTGATTTCGGCACTTAACAGCTTTTGTTATCACTTGTTTTAGTTGTTGTTGTTATATTTTTTTCTACTACTTTGTATATTTTTTTTCCACTACTTTTTGTATTTTTTCTACTAATCTTTTAATTTTGTCAACTAGTTTTCATTTTTTTCTACTAATTTTATTATTTTTCCACTACTTTTTATATTTTTCTACTCCTTTTTTATCTTTGTTCTACTACTTGTCATATTTTCTTCCACTACTTTTTATATTCTTTGCCCAAAAAAATATTTATTGCTTATTATTTTTTGTGGTTGCCATATTTTCACACACTGCAGTACACTTCCATATTTTTTTATATTTTCATATTTTTTATTTTCCGCCTTGTACACCAAGCAACTGATAAGCCACGCACTCAGCGCCCACACACACTCTGCTGCTGTGAAGCGTGTAAAATCGGCAGTGACACGGCACCCAGCTGACGGTGCAAATAAAAAACATAAAAATCTGTCAACGCCGTGCACGCCGGCGGGTCAACGCACGTCGCGCTGGCACCAAGCAAAACACAAAAACAAACAACAAAAACTAGTAATTACTTTATTTTTGTGCGCCTGCAGCCGGCGATGTGGAAAATTCTGCGATAAACAGCCGGCAGAACGCGGCGAAGGCGCGGCAATTAAATTTTGAAAAAAAATTTAAAATTATTTGTATGCTTTTTCAAACCTCTAGACGCACTTCAACAATTTTTTTACACTTTTAGTTTCAAAATCAATATATTTTCTCATATTTTCAGTACAAAATTATCACCAAAAAACACTTGCCTTTTAGCTTGCACAAATCACAAATCACTGGCGAACACTGACAAAAGCGTATGTACTAAGCGCGTAACAACAACAGCAACAATAACAATAAATCAATTAATCACAATAAAAAGGTAAGAATGTTGAAAATGAATATGCAAACAAATTGAAAAACAAGCGCGTTAGAGTTTCAAATGTGAAGCGGCGAAATTTTGTCTCTCATGTCAACACGCGCCAAAATGTTACTTGCGACTGATAGCTGGTCGCCAGACGACGTGAGAACAATAACAGCAGGCGCGCGTACATAAAGCTTCATATATTTGTAAACGCGCGTGTATGTGTGTGCGTATGCATGTATACGAAAAGTGTATAGATACACAATTACACGGTACACGGTTGGTAATTGTATATGTACAGGCAGTCACTCATACGCCAGGGTGTCTGTGTTTGAATTCCATTGAAGAAATCAAAATCGAAAAGCGCGCTACACCTTGGCACACGCACAAACACATAGATGTATACACAAATGATATGAAAGCTCGTCCTTTGCCTTTACTCGCCTGCTGTTTGATGCGCGCCGCTGTGTTGGTGTCTAAAATAAACAAAAGTCATATGTTTTTGCTCTCTTTCTCTTTATTTGCATTCATAAAAACAACTGCTGTTGATTTTCAAGTTTCTTGTAACGTGAGCTTTCACATGAAAGCTTTAAGCGCTGCACGTGGCTATGCAGCGGAGTAGATAAACTCTTAGTTTAGACTACAGTGTGTATAAGAGAACAGTTTCCTCCTCACTCAAGTAGGTATTAGTAGAAATTCACCACAAAAAGGCTCGCAGTAAAGCTCCGCCTTGTAAGCTTTTCGAGCTTTTATAACTCTTTTGTGTTACAATAACTGCTTAACTACACCACCTGTTGCTCGGACAACAAATTCTTAGAAATAATAATTAGTGCGACGCGCATAGGAAAAAATATGAGTTGCAGAATTAAGAAGGATAAAAAGAGAACGAGTGAAGTGCGAGAGCCATTATTGGTCTTGAAAGAGAGATTTACATTTCAAGAGCACATGAGGTAAGTGGCAATGTTCAGTGTACCAAATTCGACAACACTATTGTGGTGAAAAAGTTTTTCAGTTATTTTTCAGTGAAACTCTTCATTTCAATTACAAACTAAAATGGAATTTTAACGTAAATTTCAGCTTTTTAATAATCAGTAAATTGTATACTAAAAATTATTATAAATATTATAACAATTATTATCAAAAATTATTTAAATTTCGATTATAACAGTTTTTTTCTAACCCATTATACCATTTTGCTTTACTGCTGGCTTTAAGTCTGCCACCAAAAGTTTCCGAAGTGAATGAAATACAATATTCTTTAAATTAAAAAAAAGAAATTCCGTAGTAGCATTATTTAATTAGTTTCCTCTGAAGGTCTAGAAAAAATATTTTTTATACTCTCGCAACAAAGTTGCTAAGGAGAGTATTAGAGTTTTGTTCACATAACGGTTGTTTGTAAGTCCTAAAACTAAAAGAGTCAGATATAGGGTTATATATACCAAAGTGATCAGGGTGACGAGTAGAGTCGAAATCGGGATGTCTGTCTGTCCGTCCGTCCGTGCAAGTTGTAACTTAAGTAAAAATTGAGATATCATGATGAAACTTGATACACGTATTTCTTAGCTTCATAAGAAGGTTAAGTTAGAAGATGGGCAAAATCGGCCCACTGCCACGCCCACAAAATGGCGAAAACCGAAAACCTATAAAGTGTCAAAACTAAGCCATAAATAAAGTTATTAAAGTGAAATTTGGCACAAAGGATCGCATTAGGGAGGGGCATATGTGGACACAATTTTTTTGGAAAATTGGGCGTGGCCCCGCCCCCTACTAAGTTTTTTGTACATATCTCAGAAACTACTATAGCTATGTCAACCAAACTTTATAGAGTCGTTTTCTTCAGGCATTTCCATATACAGCTGAAAAATTGAAGAAATCGGATAATAACCACGCCCACCTCCCATACGAAGGTTATGTTGAAAATCACTAAAAGTGACATTAAATTTTACGGAAGAAATTGCAGATAGAAGCTGCACCCAGGGTTTTTTTAAAAATTGAAAATGGGCGTGGCCTCGCCCACTTATGGACCAAAAACCATATCTCAGGAACTACTAGACCGATTTAATGAAATTCGGTACATAATGTTTTCTTAACACCCTGATGACATGTACGAAATATGGGTGAAATCGGTTCACAACCACGCCTTCTTCTAATATAAAGCTATTTTGAATTCCATCCGATGCCTTCTCTGTATAATACGAGTATAAACATTAGGAACCAATGATGATAGCGGAATAAAACTTTACACAAATACGGTATTTGAAAAATATGTAAATGACGGATAATGAAATCTCGATTATCACTTTATCATGCGAGAGTATAAAATGTTCGGTGACACCCGAACTTAGCCCCTCCTTATTTGTTTAAAATTAGTCAACCTTTTTAACATCTAATCGCAGAATATTGAAAAATATTGTAGATCAGTTCACTTAAAGAGATTAGAGTTGCAACATATCATTTTTTTTTCTAAATGGATAAAACTAGGTTTTTGTTTTTGAGTTGCGGACCCCTACAGTAAAGTTACGGTAAAGTTACTAACTGATCACTGTCTGGTGGCGGCATATGCCCGCAGAATGGGGCCGACAAATCGAGAAGACTGCAAGAAATGTCTACAGCAAGGCATCAGAGAAACAATGAAGCATTTCTTGTGGACTTTTCAGGCATAGACAAGAATACGTGATAAGCATTCGGGTCCCTCACGATATAATACACTGGCAGAGGTATCGATAGTGAGGCCACAGACTCCGTTGAAATTCGCGACAAATGCAGGCATGCTAAAGAATGACTACTCGGCATGGAGCTCTATGTAGTATCGCAAAGGATCAGAATAGGTCTATGTGTTAAAGTCTAGGTGACTCATTGGCTTGCCAGACCAACCTAATCTAACCTTTCCTAGGTTTGTGGGAGACATATGAGTACTTAAGGGGTATTCTACTCTAGAATTTTGAAAAATTCGATTTTTTTCATATATTTAAAGTTTAGACCCTTAAGAGCATATCTTCCAAAGGATTTTTAAAAATTAAAATTATTTTAAGAGCTACAGTTACTTTAGTGACGCAGTACCTAGCCCGGTTCGTCCGTATCGAGTTTTTCAAACGCGCTTTTCTCGGAACTACTTTTTTCCACATGGTACCGGCATTATCTCAAGTTCTGTACAACCGATTTACTTGAAATTTTGCGTTAACCTTCTTTATATAATCCTTTATCGTTCCTACCAGCATCGTGTCAAAATTTTTGTTTTTACTATTTTAAAAAAATTCAGGAATTTCAAAAAAAAGGCGTAAAAAATGATTTTTATTTTCAGGCAGTCGCCATTTTTCAAAAAAAAAAAAATTCGTGTTCCCTGAAATAGAAATCATAACAGCATTACTGATTAAAAATTTCTTTTGATTTTTTTTTTTCAGACCACCAGGAGTGTCAGAATCAATGTCACCAGGATGCGCCATTTTTTTTTTACACCTGTCTCTCCCCCCCTCTAATTATTTTAATTTTTAATATTTTCTTGCAAAATTTTTTTTTTCTGTATTCTTAAGATATCAATAAAAACACCATAAAAAATGGATAGTAAAAATATTAATTGCCTTTTTTTACGACACTTTAAAAATTACCTGAAATTAATGCTTCTAGAGTAGTATGCCCCCTTAATAGAAATTTAGACGATAATTAATACCTCACAAACTAGTAGATAAAATTACTTCTTGCTCTCATGAACACCGTTTTGAAACCGCACAACGCCTTTTATATTAAATTAAGAAGCATTGAAAGTTGACTAGGATAATGACAACTTTAATCTGAAAATGTCTTAAATGTGTCGGTGTTTTTGTAGATACCATAAATAATAATGTCTCTTTATCTATCTGTGCGTCTGTATATATACGAACTTGTCCCTTAGTATTTCAAATATCGGTCCGAAATTTTACACACGTTCTCTTCTCATAAAGAAGCTGCCCATTTGTGGTAACCGCTCTTATCGGACCACTACAGCATATAGCTGCCATACCAACTGGAAGATTGGAATGAAATGCTTGTATGGAAAGCTTTACCGTTTGACCAAACATCTGCTATAGATTTGGTATAGATTATTGCCTAGGGCAATTACACAATATTCGAAGAAATTATTTAAACCGGATCCATATAGTTTATAGCTGCCATACAAACTGTCCGATGAAAATTCTTGAAGGAATTTTTTTCAATTTGTGGAGTGTATTATAGCTACGGTGCAACCGAAGTTAAAGCTTTTTTCTTATTTTTTAAAAAGTTTGTGTATACACTTCTTGCAACATTCTATTCACTGGTTTGAAGGTGAAAATATGGAATTGATGAAATGGCCTGCACGCAGTACAGATTTAAATGCCATCAAGAACCTTTGGGGCATTCTGGCAAGAGACGCTTATAAAAATGGTCGTCAATTTAGTAGTGTTTTCGAACTGAAGAGGGTAATTAAGGGCCGCTGGAAAAAAATAAATGACGTAATTTAAGAAAACACTAATAAAAAGTATGGCAAATGGCATTTTCGATTTAATAAAATATGATAGAGACAAATTAGAATATTAATTATGTTCCAACTTTTGTAATTTTGTGTCTATTTAGTATTATTGAAACTTTTGGCAATAGGAAATTCGCGAATGCATATCGTAATATCACTATTGCATGAGCAACAATGAAATTCAGAATCTTTTTTCTTGTTTAATAATAAATATTTATTGAATAATTTGTAAGAGGTTTGTTTTTTTTGTAATTTTAGTGCTAGAAATTTAAAAAAATGCTTTTGGCTAAACGAAATGCTTATACTATATATACTAAACAAATTATTATAAAAAGACTGGACTTGGAAACTTAAAATAAAGATTAGGAAAGTGGTTTATTTCAATCTCAAATTTCCAAACCGTTTAGATTATATGGATATGCTAGCGTCTAACTCGATACCGCACTTATAATATATTAAACATTGAGATATATTTACCAAACATATGTCAGCTAAACGATTTCAAGATTATAAAATTCTATATTTAAGAATATTTCAACCTCGACAGCAACCAAAGCTACCATTCACTTACTCAAATATATTTGCATGACTCTTCTTGATTTAAGTAAAAATCATATTTCTTAACCCTTTTAACTTTTGGGATTACCACTACCACATATGGTATATACGAAATGTAGCAAAATCCGTAAATGAAATCCTATAATAATAAAAGAAAACGCGGGCAGCGCTAAGTGCACTGACCCCTTTGGCATTTTCTCCGAAACATAACTTAATCGCCGAGACTCAAATTGGCAATACTTTTGTACGAGTATATGCAACACATGCTCGTTTCAAAAATCAGAATTAAAAGTAGCAGATTAAAGTAGAGAAGCAGAGTGCGCACTTACCTCGATGGTGATGTGATGGCCGCGCGAGCGAAAGTTGTCATCGTTCGAGCGCAGATTCTTCGAATCAATCTGCACATTTGTCTGCATTTTGGCGCTGTTGTGACGAAAGGATGGAGGATGTACAAATTCACACACGAACTCGTTGAGGCAATATTTGCTAACAGATTGTTGTTGTTCTTATTTTTAAATGGGCGCTGTGTTCTCCACTTGTTGTGATGTTTCTGTCTTTATGTCTTTAATTCACTCTTTATGTGTTTATTTGCTTTTCCGTTTGCGTTTTTGGTTTTTGTTTCACATTTGCCTTGATTATTTAACTAGCTAAATAACGGTTTAGCAGACAGCCGACTGCAATTGCCTGCCAATGGCGCTAATAGGCGCACCAGCTGTTCCACGACGCGGTAAGACCGACTACTTAAACTGCCACAAGTGTTTCACTGCGATAAATATTTGCCAACACAAACACACATCCATGCATATGTGTTATATTTAAGCATTTGCATGTGTGTGTGTATCTATAATAGCAGCTCAGATGCCACACGGCTGGCTTTGCACACTCCTTCAACCGGCCGACGCAACTTTTTCGTGGGTCTATTTGAAAACGACACGAAATCATAAACGAAATACTAGCAAATAACGGTGTTTATTGCTGTCTATTGTTGTATTTGCCTTGATTGTTGCTTCAAGTGTGCGCTACCCACAGCTTAGCCTAAACCATGCGGCCGGCACCGTTGCGCTCCGAATGCCAAGTGAGTCACTCACACGCCCACTCACGCACGCAGAAATATTTGTATGTTGATGTGTGGTTATCCTTTTGACGTTTAGTATTCGCAGCGCGCTTTGACAGGGCAAGATAATGCGATGCCAAGGAACGCGACCAACTTCCACAGAAATATGCGAAAATATTTCTGCTTATTATGACAAGTGGAATGTTTTTTGTTGTTGTTGTCAATGCTGTTGTTGTTTTTGTTTTCGTTGTCGCTGTTTTTATTTTTGTTGTCGCTGTAATAGAGAAAAGAGCGAAACGGAAAAGGCAATAAAAGTTATTTGTCTGGCAAGTAAGTCAGCAAAGTGATATAAATATGCTATATACATACATTAGGGTAGTTCAAAAAACAAAAATTGATATTCTCAATATATATATTTAAAAACACTTCTAAGAAAATCTGAGTATGAGCTCTTAATTGTAACGGAAAGCTTCTACGCCTTACAAATTTCCTTTTTTCTTATTATCAGTTAAAACAATTCATGTCTCGCTTCCAACTACTGTTTTCAAAAATATATCTTTTCATAGATTTTGTAGAAAATTTAATGCTCTACAAAAAAGTCTCAAAAAGTTTTTTCGTAAACCTAACTGTTTAAAAGATATTAACAACTGAAGTTTGTTTTGTGATATTTGAAGGCAATTTTTTTCTTACGAATTTTATAACTCAAGGAAAAAACCCACCCTAATATACATACTAAACACTTATATACTTTTTCATATACACACATTTGCATATATATTTCATATAAATGTAAATATAGGAACTTATTCTACTCTCTACTGAGTTCAGTAAAGTAGTAAAGCGAACCACCATTGAACAAAGATTTGCGATGTGTTAGCAGAAATGGCGTCGCCGGTGGCTTTGGGTGCAAGTACACGCCCTCAGGCGCAAAGAGATATGCTCTTCTTTGGCGTATTTATGCACACTGGTATTAAAAATCAAAAACTTTTGGGATGTAATATATATTTTTTGGCAAAATTTATGCACTTTGACATTCGTTTGCTTCCCGCTCCGACGTATGTTGAAAAGGCGATAGATATTATTGCTCTTGAGAAAACTGAAATGTGGAAGATCGTTAAGCTGAGGAAAATATTTTTAGAAACATCACTAGAAGAAACAATTATGCACTAAGTACGGCTGCTGTCGATTATTAGCTTCTTTCATAAATTTTCGAAATCAAACGGTTGCGAAATTTTGTCTGTCCAAAACAACTTTCTAATGAGAACCTTATATTTAATAGTCGAATTATTATCCAAAGAAAACCAAACCAACGTCAAACCATCCGTATATCTTAGGAAATTTCCGAGGTTTGATATCAAGGCAGTCAGTCAAAGGAACGCATGTTTAATATATCGTGGCTAAATAGGCTATGAGCTTGTTGCTATTAAATGCCATTAGTCAAGGCACATGCACACGTCAACTGTAAATAAGTGTTAGTTGAGTTATAGCACTATATAATTTTCATTTGCCCAGTGAAACTGAAGCGTCGAGTCGAGTCTCGGTGGAGTCAATGCCTGACTTGCTCAACAAGCATCCAAACGTGGCAAGAATGGAATATGCGCCGCACATGCCGACATGCCGGCAGGCAAGCCACATGACGACTTCTGTAGAAGCTGTTAGGAAGTAGAAAAACGGAGACATAAAACATGTTATTGATATGCGAATGAAAAGGTTTGTATAGGAAAAGAGTTTCTTGACGATGCTTCAGATGTTGCAAAGTTACAATTTTTTGTACGGATGAACTTCATCCGAAGCACAGGTGGTTCAGAGATGAGATAATAGAGTAAGGTGATTTTAGTTTTGGTAGTTTCAGGGTTGTTGCATTCTCGGCCACGATCTACCCAAGGCTGTAGTGCCAAATGCAATTTGTCCTTAAATTATACGATTAAACTTATTTGCTTGCTATATCTTTTCCACTAGTCTCTTTAGTCAAAAAAATTAGATGTAAAACAACACCAAGGTTTTACAAAATTCATTAGAGAAGAGTATGTGATAGTTTTTTCAGAATCCATAAGCTCATTATGCCAGTTTATGAGATTTATACCAGTTGTTGTTCGATTCACCGTATATGTATAAATGCAGATTCCATATACACTAAATTTATGTTTCAAATTCAAAAGGCAGGTCGAAACTTGCAAGCGAGTTTTCAATATATTGGATAGTCGAAAAAGTCGTTTCGAATTTTGCCAATATATTTTGAAATTTTTGTATAAAATATGGAAGAATGCCACGCAAGCCACGAATGAAATTTCTGAAGGATACGGAGTTTGTGTAGCACAACAATGTTTTGCTCGTTTCCTGAAGCGAATGGTAACAGGAGACGAAAAGTGGATCAAATACGACAATTAGGTGTGAAAATGATCATTGTCCGAGCGTGGTGAAACTCAACAGAAGGTCGCAAAGCCAGGATCCACGCCTTGAAAGGTTATGCTGAGTGTTTGGTGGGATTGGAAAGAAATCAGCCACTATGAGCTGCTCCTTCCTGATCGAACGAATTTTTATTGTCAACAACTGATTGAAGCAAGCAATTGAAACCAGAACTGATCAACAGGAAGGGCTTCGTCTTCCTCCAGGACATCGCTAAACCACACACACCTTTGATGAGTCGGCAGAAACTGGGAGAGCTTGGCTGGGAAGTTTTGATGCATCCACAATATAGTCCAGACTTTGCACTATCGGAGCACCATTTGATTCGGTCAACGCAGAACTCTCTTAATGGAGTAAAGTTGATTACAAGAGAAGCCTGAGAAAATTGCTTGTCGCAGTTTTTCGCCGAGAAACCAGAAAAGTTGTATACTGATGGAAAAATGGCAAAAAATGGTTCATTAAAGTTCATTTCATATATAAAAAATAAGCTGAAGTTTGATCAGAAATACGAAAAAACTTTTTCGACTATCAATATTGGAAGGTGTTGCCATCTGTCCAAAAAATTTAATTTTTTTTGAAATTGAAAACTACGAACGTAGGTGTACGAAGGCATTTAAGAAATAGTTTTAAAACAATTTGCAAAAATAAAATAAGTTGTCAACTTTTATGAAATAGCTACATATATTTATATAAATAAGTATAGGAACGCTTTCAAAATTCTCTTAAGGGGGTATTCTACTCTAGAAGCATTAATTTCAGGTAATTATTAAAGTGTCGTAAAAAAAAGGCAATTAATATTTTTACTATCCATTTTTTATGGTGTTTTTATTGATATCTTAAGAATACAGAAAAAAAATTTTACAAAAAAATATTAAAAATTAAAATAATTAGAGGGGGGGAGAGAGAGGTGTAAAAAGAAATGGCGCATCCTGGTGACGTTGATCCTGACTCTCCTGGTGGTCTGAAAAAAAAAAATCAAAAGAAATTCTTTATCAGTAAGAATGCTGTTATAGTCCCTATTTCAGTGAACACGAAATTTTTTTTTTTTAAATGGCGACTGCCTGAAAATAAAAATCATTTTTTACGCTTTTTTTTTAAATTCCTAAATTTTTTTAAAATATTAAAAACAAAACTTTTGACACGATGCTAGTAGGAACGATAAAGGATTATATAAAGAAGGTTCACACAAAATTTCAAGTAAATCGGTTGTACAGAACTTGAGATAATGCCAGTACCGTGTGGAAAAAAGTAGTTCCGAGAAAAACGCGTTTGAAAAATTCGATACGGGCGAACCGGGCTAGGTACTACGTCACTAAAGTAACTGTAGCTTTTAAAATAATTTTAATTTTTAAAAATCCATATCCCCCGTTCTTAAGGGTCTGAACTTTAAATATATGAAAAAAAAATCGAATTTTTCAAAATTCTAGAGTAGAATAGCCCCTTAAATCATTAAGAAAAAACCGATTCAAACTCAAAATTGTTACACATATGTCATTCCTTGAAATATTAGCCTAGCCAGATTATCAAAAATTATTGAAAAAACAAGAACTCTTCAGAAAGTATCATGCACATTTATCAATATCTTATCATTAACCAATTTTTTACCTTGGAATTTTTATAGAGAGATCCGTTTACTGATCCGTTAGATCCGTTTATTTTACTCACATATTTTAGCATTAAACCCTGTATCCACGATTATTCGATTATTACTCCAAATGCGCACTTGAATATCTCTTCCATCTTTACTAAATCCAACTACATCCAACACTCAACTCATTACAATGCAAACAAATATACATACACACATAAGCACACACACACACTCCACCGCAAATAGGTGCGCATTTCTTTCGCTTTCGCTCAGTCGTTTTCACAATTTTTGTCATGCCACTGCCGTTTGCCATTCTATATTGCGTTCGGTGCGATTGAATGCCTTGTGGCATTCGATTCCAGCAACGCACATGTTCAACGCCTAATAGTATGCAATAAATATTTAACTTTTCCATTTAGCATTTCAAGCATTCCAGCGCTTAGCGCACTTTTATATGCTACTCAAACGAAGCACGACTGAATAGAGAGAGAGAGAGAGTAGAAGATGCCAAAGGCGTTTATATTTTTCTCCAAATGCAAATGGGGCTTATCTTCGCAGCGCCTGAAATGTGTGGTGGCGTTAAATAGCGCACGATTTGCACGAAAGTGTGTACGCCTAATGAGAATATCTCTGGAAGTTATCGCCAGTCGAGTGCTTAAGACAAGCAGAAATGGCATTCAATTAAGCGAAATAGATAAGCGATCAATGGCAATGAGCATTAAAGTGTATTCAATAAATGTGCAATAGAATTGAATAATAAACTGCTTACGCTCCGTTAGAGATGATTATATTTCATGAGAATCACTTTAGGAATATTTGAGGATCATACTTCCGGCTTTCTTGTGCGCTTTTCTATAATCACAGAGAAGTTTGATTGATTGCGAAAATTGCCATATAAAAATATTAATTTTTCTCAATAATTTTTGTTTTGTTGTTGGTATAGTCAATCTTGAAGCAAGAAGAAAGTTGCGATCAAACTGGTTCGTTGAAACTGTCATGCCTTTATACTGTCAGCTTGTCTTGTCTTAGTGTCAATTTCTACAGTCAAATTGTTAGCCATTCTAATAGCGTTGAAGAGTAAATCTAAATTTCTTACTTTTAACAAATAAGTCTATTAGCAACTTATAACCCTTACTGTAGAACTCCTTTCTTATGAGGGGGTTTCATTGTGTCAAATTTAATGACAATTCTTGTCAAATCGAATAAATTTGTTGCCATTATTATTATGACAGTATCTTTTGTGACAAATAGGCGACCCAAAAATAAACAAATAAGTTATAAGTATCCGCCAAAGCTATTTGGAAAGATTATGACTTCCGAAAATGTAAAGTTATTGCCAGTAAATTTGACAAATAATGCAAGCCAGAAGTTTCAAGCTCATTTAGGTTGGTTATGTTTCATAGTTTATTGTACTTTTAAAAATAAAAATTATTTCGTTCGGATAAATAAGATTCAATGAAATATTTGGATGTTGGCACCAATTAACTGGCATAGTTTTGATACGAGTATAGGACTTTAAGGAGTTATTTCCACTGAAAAATATAATGTTTTTTCTTAGTGCATGTCAAATATATTTCATGCGAATTTTGGTTTTGTATGTATCTCGAATATACACTCAGAGGAAAGAAAACCCACGCAGTCGAAAATTTTCACAGAAAGCAGGAATCCCATGACTTTCAATGCGGTTTTTCTCGAAACACCTTTTCCAGAGAAGATGCGCCAATTTTTTCCGAAACGGTGTGACCAATCGACCAGAACATGACATTCTCAGATATATTTGACAATAATTTCAATTTTTAAGCCACTTGGAAGAGCAAATTCACAAAGAAATTATTTTTTTTAGAGGCCGCCGTTTTGTCGAAAATCAAAATTGCTCTTAGTCTTTCTAACATTACCGCTACTAATTTATTGTAGCAATATTTTTTATTTTTATTTTGAATTTAAGATTTTAAGTAAGGAAATCTGCCTCCCCACCATGCGCCTTTGTTGGAGTTTCTCCGGGACATCTGCTGCAGAGTTAACGAACCAAACGTTTCTCAAAAATAATCTCTGGTTATTAAGGGGTAACATTGGTTTACGTGTTTCAAAAAATCGAGTTTATTTATTATCTTATTAAATTCATTCCATAACACCTCTGAAATATTGTCCAAACTTTCAAGCTGATACGAGTAATAGCTTCGGAGATACAGCATTGAGAACTTGTGCGCTCGAAGCTAGTTAGGCTAAGGGCGCCGTCTTTAAACGCGATTTTCGAAACTGTGTTTTTAAAGTCGTTTGGCAAGATTTCTCGTGTAGTTCTTGATCTTCTTGTAATTTTATTTATTATACACAGATCTTTGTGATACAATTCTTAAAGAGGTGGTCGAAAGAATTTTTTTCGATTACAACTATTTGAAAAAAAAGTGTCACGAAATTTTAATTTCTTTTTTACTTCCTACAATTTCTAAGTTAAGGTTTCAACTAACAGACGAATTTTTGCACTTCAGATGATCTTGTAAGGAGCTGTCCTGCCAACACGGGCATATCTGTTTCCGAGGTCTCACCGGAAACTGCGTCGCAATGGCTGGGTTAAAAATATTTTTTTCCAAAAATTTCAAAATTTCATTGGTTATAGCGTATGTTTATACATGACTGCGATTTATTCATGGGTTAGCAAATTTATTTGTTTCCAAAAAAGTCGTTAAATTTGCTGCCTTCTCCAAAAGTCTATTGGGCTCTACTTGAACGTTATCGTTCTTGCGTAAATCTCTATACGTAACAAAATATTATACCAAAAATATTCGTGATTTTATACGACAAATACAGATTTCCACAAATTATATAATATTTCCGAATCCTTGTATAGTTTTTATGAACCCCTTTCAGATCAGAAAAGAACTTGAAGCGTTAGCATTAAGTACTAAAAATAGGTGACTCTTTGAACACTAAAGTTTTTACCGCAGCTGGGAGACAAACAGAGCGGTTTATATTGACAACCTTTAGGCACTTGTCTGCAATTTCAAACCTAATCATAACGACCCTCATAAATCTACAAGACGCTTAGAGTCGATCACATATTTATTGAGGTATGCCAGTTTCGGTTATATATCCATGTTCGACGAAGGTGTGATGTCTCAACAGCAGTCTTGCACAAGCTGAACAGTGGAAGAGAAAATACCCGATTATTTCCACCTTTTTGTAACCATTTAACCTCAATAAATTAGATATTAAAGTAATACAAGATTATATTTCCATTTGAACTTTTGTGAATGTGTGTTTAAGAATATGAAAAATGATTTTTCCTGGAACAACAAACCAAAACCACTTTTCAACTGCATGAACATGATTTAACATTTGTAGTTTCAGCATTTTATTGCGTGTGTGTGTGTCTGTGTATATTTTTCGAGTTTTGTTAGTTGATACTTTCATAATTCATGCGCGGCGGAAAATTGGTTTAAATTGGATTTACAGTTATAACGCGCCGATTTTTTCTAGGCGCATGCACATGAAATTGTAGATGGGTGCTTATGTATATATATTTACATTTTTGTTCGCACACGTGATGTAATGCATTTAGCAATTAAATATTTAAATAACACGCATGCAAAGGTAAATTTATTCCCATCGGCTTAAATATTCACCGACATTAATTTTATTTGCATTAATGAGATTGACCGCTTTCATGTTGATCCGCCCGAAACCGGAGCTGTCATTTTTAACATTTAATCAACGCTAATTATGATTGAAATTGAATTTCAAATATTTCAACTAAAAATTAATTGCAAAATAATTTGTGTAGTGAGCGGAAGAGTGGAATCGATAAATGAGTAGGCATATTTTGAAACAATCAAACATGTTTTTAAAGTAAAATTCTAAAGCTAAGCTGCAATTATCACATATGTCGGTTGGCACAAAAATTTAAATATGTAGGTTGGCACAAAAATTTAAAGCATAAAATATACATCAATGAACTCTATAGATGGTGAATAGCTGCGAAAGCGTATCTTAATTGCATCAGTAAGTCTCAAATTTATCCCAAATAATCCCAGTCGCCGATCTAACTCTTAACGTTGATAATATCGAAAAAGTTAAAGAAACACTGTTTAAAAGTCAACGTGTTTGGATCAAAGAGGATATCAACATATCTTTTGAATCGACACAATTATTATTTGGTTAATGTTTTTAGTATGAAGGCTGTGTATGATAGACTTTCACTAAAGGAACTGAATCTTTTGCAACAACGATCTCGAGTAGCTGTCGCAAAACAATTGCTTGACAACATAGCTGAAGCTATTAGACTCATTAGACACAGCTTTACTTATGAAGCTCAAGAAGCGAGCTGAAATTCAAACAAAAAATTCATTGAAACCACCGAAAGTCATTGCCGCTGAAGTTTTTCGCAAGTGCATAGTTAACTGAATTTAGCATTGGTATGTCAGTATTGCCTAAAAAGGAGCCTATTTTGGAGACGATAATAGAGATTTGTATTAGAATACGTGAAAATATGTTTTTTTGTCAACCCAGATCAGTCAAGTATTATATATCTTCTTTACTGGCGCAGACTCCGCTTACGCGTTTATGCCGAGTTAACAACAGCGCATCAGTCGTTTCTTCTTTTCGCAACGTGACGCCAATTGGAAGTGGCAAGCGAAGACACGTTCTTCTCCACCTGGTCTTTCTAGCGCAGTGGAGGTCTTCCTCTTCCACTGCTTTCCCCGGCAGTTATTGCGTCGAATATTATACTTTCAGAGCTGGAGTATTTTCGGCCATTCCGACGACATGATCTAACCTGCGCAACCGCTGTCTTTTATTTCGCTGAACTATGTCAAGGGCGTCGTATATTTCATACAGCTCATCGTTCCATCGAATGCGATATTCGCCGTGCCCAACGCGCAAAGGACCATAAGTCTTTCGCAGAAACTTTCTCTCGAAAGCTCCTAAGGCCGACTCATCAGATGTTGTCATCGTCCATCCTTCTGCACCATATAGCAATCGTAATACTTATTTCGTTTACCATCGCCGTCATCAAGAGGAGAGTATCTCATCAGAAGCTGCCCATTAGTTTTCATGGGTAGTGTTTTTTACGTGGCGGGTTCCAAACCCAGCGCACAACCCTGTGGAGGGATGTTTCGCCTTCTCATTTTAGCTCGCCTTCAAACGGACGTTCTCAGGCTACCCAGAGGATACTTGGTCAAAGACCTGAAGTCGTGAGCTGCTTGAGCCATATGAAAAAGAATCATTTCTGGCCACCAAGTGAATGGCGATCTGAGCACTTTCCTCGTTTGCGTGAACTTCTATACATGACTCCATACTCCCAAGTATTACATATATATGTAGTTATAAAATAAGAATATTGGAAATTTTTCGGCAAAGAAATAGCAGATGAATTGACCAAACTAGCAGGCTTCTTACACAAATCCGAAAGAAACGATCAAGAGAGAGATTTATACTTATTTTGAACAAATAGTTCACAATAGATGAAAATCAACAATATATGCTATATTTACAAGCTAGAAGGAAATAAGGTAACCGTTTTCTAATTTCTCTTGGAACCCAGCAGGCAGCAAACCTTGAATGGCCGTCCACAAAAAGCATACTACTATAAGCAAAAAATAATAAGTCCTTGTTTAAAATTTTAGAATTCTTAAGTTATTCTTCAAAATCTATGTCGTCCCCCTCAAAGTAATCCCCCTTGGCCCCAATATACGTCTTCCACCTTTTTTCCAATCTTCGAAAGAGTTTCCAACGGTTCACCTTTAATATCTTCAATTGACTCAAAACGATCCCCTCGGAGTTGTCATTCAAATTTGCTGGATAGCTTGAAATTACACAAAGCTAAATCAGGCGAAGGCGATGGTTGCGACAAGAGATTGGCTGAAAATTTGCTGGAAAACTCACGAAGAATCAATGTAATATACGACTATGCACTGTCGTAGTGCAAAAACCAGGAGCCGTCGGACAGTTAACACTCAAATAGTATTCCTTGTTGGCAGTTTGGATGGTCGAGAGGAATTCAGAGTGCACCACATCTCGATAATCGAAGGAAACTGTAAACATAACTTGATAGTTGGCACGATATTCGCAAATTGATCGTCTGTTTCTGATTCGTAAGCATATATTCAAGACTCATCGCCAGTACGGCACCAGAAAATTGATTCCGAACACAAGTGGACTACTTTATTGAATTACCTCACTCATTGTAAAAATTGCCGAACGCACTTTATGTACTTAAGACAGACAAGTGACAAACGAAATAGCAAGATTACAAAGGTTCCAGGAAAGTGCATCAAGATGTTGCGCCCAGCGCTAATTGAGCTCATACGAGACCCTAAAATATGTACAAGTGGTCTTGGGATCTGCGATTAATGTGTGAATAAGCAACTTCAAATCAAGGGGTCGATGATTTATTAATTATTTAAGTCAGCCTTTTATGGCAATCATACATATGTTCGAAGATTCATCATTACCTGCCGAGGTATGGCGTCTTGAATAGAAGAGGTTGTATTCTATATCCTTATGGCAGAACAATAGCATCATACTATTTTATTATTTTCAGGCTTCAGGTTTTCAGATTCAGCGCAGTTGAAATTTAAGATCTACATTTTGCAACTGGTTGCCGAGAATGACGAATAACTAAAGAGTTAAGATTCCAGATCGAGCTTTGAATACATTTTTTTGAAATTTTTGTCTTTCGTAATTTTTGAAAGTTAATTATAACAGAGAAATTTCAGCTCATTTAAAATTCAACTCAATTTAAACCATGTATTCTTGTGCCCAACCGCAATCAGTGACATCCCTACGTAATTTTTTGTTAACTGTATTCACTGCATGTTCATTCCCAAACTTTGCGGTTTCCAACGCAATTCAATTGTCATACTTTTTTGTAAATAATTTTTTTTTTTTTGTTTTTGCTGTTGTTTCTGTTTTTACCATGGCGTTCAGAAGCAGCAGAGCGCCGGCGGGCCTGCGTGTTTGCACAAAGCAAAGCGCTGATTTAATTGTTTTAATTTGATTCTCTGCTTCTGCTTTTGCACATCTAATAGAGAAATTGTATTTGCAAAGCGCGTAAATTAAATCTGGCGCTGCAGAGCTGCCATGTGGCAACATCCACTGAAGTAGAAGCAAAACAATAAGTGGAATAATCGCATTCCGTTTGAGCTTGCTCTCACATTTTGAGCGATTTTGTTGCTTTTATTTGCCTATATTTGCATTTTTTGTTGTTTTTGTTTTTCTTGTTTTTTGTGTTATTGTTTTTTTGAATTTTCTGTTTTTATTTTTCTTTTTTTCTTCAATGACACACTTTTAAAGCGTTAAAGCAATATCCTGTCAAGAGTTAAATAAATACAAATGTCGATACGCTCACATATACATAAACTCAACCGTGAGTACAACTGTAAATACTACCAATTCTCGATTACAAAGGTTGTTGGATGACACAGTCTTTTTAACAGACTTAAATTTCTACACCAAACTTCTCATAACTTAGGTTTGTTCAAACTTTTTCCAAAATTTGAAGTAAATTCTCAAATTAGAGTTTTTAAAACTCAAGATTCTCAAAACAGTGGTACGTTTTAGTGGAGGGTTCTCTTATGGATTCCAATCTTTCAAAGTCAAGACTCACAAGTTCTTCTACCTTTCGGATTTTTCATTTCTATGAAGCCCATTTAGAGGTTATGTCGTTGTCGTATATAATAAGGAGCCTCGAAAGAACCTTGAACGGACGGTAATATTAAATTAAAACAAAAAACCTTGCTTCCACGAACTAATAGAACTATATTTTGGTCTTGAAGCTATAGGGATCAATATATTGTCCGGGCTCTGCAACTCAAAAGATTTGCATTTAATTAAATTTCGACAGGTAGAGTATTGTACAAGGCAGTTGAACTTCAAGCTTGGCAGGTAGTAGTCAATTCGTTGTACCTGCGAAGTAGCAAAGCCGAAGGTGTGAAGAATGGGACGACAAGGAGTCTGTTAAGCTTGAAAATACACATACTTTACTAGCAATAGTAGAACTACCAGTTTATACTCCTATATATAACCGATAATAGTCCAGTATTCTATACTTTATTGGTGTGTTTTTAAACGAACATTAGCCACTTACCGTACTGAGCTTCTATTCTATTGATACCCGATAGATAGGTTACCTGATTATTAACCGAACATTAACCACTTAATGTGATGAGGTTCTTACTGCATTTTGAAGCATGTCTCACACATTCTTTCGCCGGTTAACAAAGAAAAATTCCATGACTTTTCCAAGAGGTATTTTCAGATTCTCACCAAATCCTTTAAGCATACCTTCGACTTAATCCAGTTATTTACTATAATTTGTAACCTTCAAAAAAAAAAAAAGACTAAAAGTTTCTTACAATTCTTAAGCACTTCCTTGGTCTACGTTAGGTATTCGTGTTGAAGCACAAAACTCTCAAAAAATGATTTCTCTACGAAGTTAGTATAAGGCAACAGACTTATTGAGTATATAGCTAAGATTTTTTATAGGTTATGTGTGCCAGTTCCGATGGAAGAAACTAATTTTGGGTGCTATGTTGATTTACGCTCTGTTTGGTAAAAGAGCAACCGACAATCAATAGCAACTTCCACAAAAGCTCCAGTCGTTACGCGCCACTCTCGTAGCTACGCCAACACCGTAGCAAATTCGCAATGCTTCACCAGCGGCGGCAACGGAAGTCAGGCAAGTAAGGCCAAACAGCGCACGTTTAATAAAAATCATTTGATATTCCGTTTACGTTGAGTCCATGTCGCATTCTTCCGCGCTGGCAAGGTGCTTGGGAGCGCAGGAGTGGCGGTCATCATACGGCAGCGTTGCATTTGCATTTGCCGCGCGTCGTATGTCCACGAACTGCGGCAGTTGTTAAAGTACTACCAGCAGCCGTCAGCCCTGCTCATTTGCATATGCGTCGACAGGCGCACAATACAGGCACATATACATATATACAAACACACACAGGCAAAATCACACATCCACACACATAAATTCAGCTGTAATTTCATACGCGTATGAGGATCTTTTTTTTTTTGCTTTTTTCACGCAAAGTTGCTTAAAGTGAAGCTAGTCTTCAGCGCTACGCGTAAACTGATTTTGCAAACTGGATTTTTTCCAACCGACGCACACACATATACACATATAGAGAGTCAGTGCCGGCACTAATTCGTTGCACGTACACTTCAATGCTGCTTGACAACTCTCTCATGGGACATTGAAGTTTCACATGTGTGCGTGTGGGTGTATATGTGTCTGCTGTCAACTCGAGTTCGAGTAGTGAATGCTGAATTAGTTGGAAACAAAATACGCACTCCAACAAACGTATGTATGCATAACTATGCAGCGTTAAGTTCAAACGGAAGTAGATTTAGATTAGTGATAACATATATATATGTACACGCATACATATGTAATAATATGTAGATGACTTGGAAAATTGTATCTTTAAGCAATTTTTTTAAATTACATATGTGAATATACATTTATGTATGTTCATATACACCATATAAATATATACGGCAGGCATACCGTTAAATGGAGTGGGCTTTGAATGAAAGCATTTCAGCAGATCCGGTTTACAGGTAATTTGAGTGCTGCGACAAGAGAAGCATTTTTCATTTGTATTCTTGAAAAATTCAGAGAACAAGATTGAGCCCTAAGGTCCTATAAGCGAAAAAAGAAAAAGCGAAACAAAGATTAATACAGTTATACTATTATTCTTTTTTATAAAATTTGAGACAAGTGGCAACTTTCTTCAAAAATATATTGAACTAAAAAAATTTAGTTAAACTAAACGTTTAACATCTTCTTTATTCTTTTTCTGAAACATTTTTTACTAGTAATTTTCACTTATGTGGCAACCCCTCGCTAAAACATTTTATTTTACAGAAATGTTACAGTTTCTTTAATTAATAATTACGTTTCTGCTTTTCTTCTTTTTCTAATCAATTTTTTACTTGTAATTTCTAATTAAGTGGCAACTCCTCCCTAAAATATTTTTAGCAGACACTTTACAGTTCCGTAAAATAATATATATACATTTAAAATTCTGAATTGAATTGGTTTGAAATATAAAACAGGTGGCAGCTCTTTTAAAATGGTTTATATTCAATAAAATTTGTTGAGTTTCTTTAATTTGCAAGGTTGATATAGTTTGTCTTAGCTGCAATTTTAGATTAAGTAGCAACACTTCTCAATTAATCTAATTTGTTACATAACAATTTTTGATTATATGGCAACCCTTATCAGAAATAGTTCCGACAGAAATCTTTCCAAAACCAAGTTGGTTTTATTTCGATAAATATTGTACATTCATTTATTGCATAAAATATATTGAATAAAAATTTTAACCAAGTGGCAACTCTTCAAAAATTACTTTTAATTAAATAAAATGTATTAATTGTCTTCAATTTGTGAAGATGCAACTTATAATTTTTTAAAATGCAATTTTCAATTGTATGGCAACCCTCTTCAAAAATATTTCCAATATCCAAAATAATTAAGACAGAAAACGTTCCAAAAACAGTTTGGTTTTATTCAGGTAAATATTGTACATTCATTAATTGCAAAAATCTGTTGAATAAAAATTTTAACCAAGTGGCAACTCTCCAAAATTACATTAAATCCAAGAAAACAAACTAATTTTTTTCAGCACCGATGACCTTTAATATTTGAAATTAAACTTTTCGATTAGGTGGCAACATTTTTCAAAAATATTTCCAACAGAAATCTTTCTTAAAAACAGTTATGTAAGTTGTACACTTCCTTTATACCATAAACTTCATTTAACTAAAATTTTAAA
Source organism: Bactrocera tryoni (assembly GCF_016617805.1). Taxonomy (NCBI): domain Eukaryota; kingdom Metazoa; phylum Arthropoda; class Insecta; order Diptera; family Tephritidae; genus Bactrocera; species Bactrocera tryoni. The sequence continues at coordinate 123,388 of NW_024396266.1, forward strand.
TAAGTGGCAACTCTTCAAAAAATAAATCAATTCAATAAAATGTATTAATTTTCTTCAATTTGTAAAGATGCACCATTTAATATTATAAATTACATTATTCGATTAGGTGGCAACATTTTTCAAAAATATTTCACTTCTTTTCTAAAACAACCTGTTTTATTTTCTGTATTATATTATTATAAACGTATGTATATATTAAATGCTATATTTCAAAAATTTTATTTAATTAAACCCAGCAACAGGTGGCAACTCTCCTAAAAAACCTCTTTCAATTAAATGAAACCAATTAATATTTACCGGTGTGGAAAGTCCATACAACATTTTTTAAATTTACAATTATATGGCAACCCTTTCCAAAAATATTTCCGATTTAAATCTTTTCGAAAACAGTTTGGCTTTGTTGCTTTTAATATTGTTAATTTTATGTCGTATGCATTTTGTTGAATTAAAATTTTAAACAACTGGCAACATATTTCAAAAATATTTCCAAAAAGATTTCTTAAGTAATGCAAATTTCAATAATTTTACTCAACTATAATTTTTAAAACAGCTGGCAACTCCTCTCAAAACTTAATTTCAATATAGTTAAAAGAAACCCACTTTTAAATAATAAACTTTCACCAAATCCCGGTTCTCAATTCTTCATGCAGAAAAATAGATCCGATATACATATGTATGATTGAGGTGTTTGTTTAACTGTAAATAAGTTTAAGACTAGATAGAAATGTGCTCTCGAACAAAAATTCCTAGAAGCTTTCGGCTTCCTACTTTAATCAATGGCAGCTCAGTACCGGCAGATTTTGGATAAGGCCAAGTTCCAGGTAATAAAAATAGTGCAGATTTGCTTTTGCGACTAACTCACAGCTCGTAGTTAGACTAAAGCTCAAGGTACACTAAACAGCAGCCAAATCGCGAAAGTCCTTATGAGAGTCGTTAGAACAATCAGGAACAAGGTTAGTAATTAAACTAGGATTAAGCAGTCTAACTGCGTTACTGTGCCTTTTCACAGATTAAGTTAACTATTGGCACACTTTCCTCAAATACATAGAGACTGAGACTTTCGTGAGCACAAAACTTTAAATGTCACACCGAAATATGTCGAAGCACTTGAGCAATGCAGCCTTCAAACCATTTAAGCCTGGAAGCCATTTTCATTGGCATTTTACATGAATTTTATGCGACGAACGTGCAACGCCGACGCCTTTGCCTTGCACATACAGCCCTAAAGGCTTGCCAGCATTCCGCACGTGAGAGACAAAACGCTTTGAATATGCGTAGGAAAATATGCTCCCTTCTGCGCTTTTTTCTTAATTTATTCATATGCAGCGGCGAGGCATAAAAATAACGGTAAAATATATGCAAAATATCTGCAAGTGGCTTGAAAATATTTTTAGGCGAGCATAGACGGCTGCTCCTCAATTTCTGTTTTTGAAATTTTTATTTTTAATTTTATTCATAATTTGCCTTTTTATACGCCCCGCCTCGCCCGAAATATCAAGCGCTGCGGCGTGGCTCAGCATATTCTTAGATAATTTATGCGTTTAAGTGCGTTGAGGCAGAAAATTCCGTTAGCCGCGCTCAAAATGAATGAATATGCAATTTGATCACCGGCATGCCGACAGGGTGGCAACGCCAAGTTTATTGCTGTACATATGTATGCACACACACACATTTGTTGAAATATTTTCATGAACTCCTCGCCAGCTGCTTATACACCTGGCAGCGAATTTTGTGCACATCCACATATGTATGTATGTGTGCGTTTGCATATTTCATCGCTGCTGTGTATTGAATTCACTCACATATATTTTTATGCGCCGCAACACAGACGATTTGCCGTAAAAAAGTGAAAAATATGAATATGAAATGATGGCTGCGCGAGCGAAAGATAACTTTCGGCGAAGCCGGAACATTTTCGGCAACCGGCAGGCAAGCAAAAGGTAGGTGGAATGTGGAGCAAGGGAAGCATTACAATGTCAAAGGCTAGTAAATCATAATAAAAGTTTTAGAACAACAACAATAAGTTAAGGCAAAGTGGTAACATAAATACTTATTCTATTAAATAAACTGGCAAAGTGAAATGTGAGAGGAAAGTGAGCGGCGGAAAGAGGTTAAAGTTTTGCAAATTTTTTTATAGAGTATATGAAATATATAGAAATATAAACAGATTTATATATTTACACGCATACACCTGTGTATTTAGTATTTGCAGCGTATTTTGCTGAATTTATTATTTACTTAAGACAAAACTTTACAGACGTCTTCAGTGAACTTCTTCATACACACGCATTTCTACATCTATACTTACACACACGCAGCCAGAAAAGTGCAATGGTTTTGAATAAATTCGAAAGTCAATATTTATCTTTATCAAACATAAACTTTTCACTCACAATTATGGAAACTGAAGAAACTGATCTTCGAGCTCAACCATTTTACAAACGCAGGTGCAAGTATTGGGCAATAAAGAAGCACTATAAAGCGGCTTAAAAAAATTTTATTCACTAAATAAAATGTCTATGAATTTAACAAATAAAAACAACATAAATCACAAAAGATAAATGATTTTTTGATAGAACAGAACAGTTTTTTCGGCAAAATCAATTTGTTTTATTCAAAATAGTCTCCTCCTGCTTCAAAACAGCTTTTTGTACGGTCCAAAAGCATGACGAACGAGTGTTTTAGCTCGTTGGCCGGTATGGCTGCCAGTATGCTTATACAAGCCCTTTGAATGGCCTCTACGTCTGCATAACGCTTTCCTTTCATGAGAAAATGCATTTTTCCGAAAAGGAAGAAGTCTCACGGTGCCATATCAGGTGAATACGGGAAGTAGTTAATGATTTTTGCTCAAATAATCGTCCTTCCAATGTTGGATTCTGAGCAATTTTTGGTCGTCAGTCAATTTGTGCGGAGCAAACCGTGCAAACACCTTTCGTAAGCCCAAATGTTCGGTCAAAATGCGATAAATCGATCAATTCCATTTCCTTGAATTTCAATGATCGTTTCGGCTGAGTTTTGATGAATTCACGCACAGTTTCGATGGAATTTCCGGTGATCACGAATTTTGATTGGCCCACATGTTCATCGTCATTTATGCCCTCACGACCACTTTGAAAACGTTGAAACCACTCGTGCACTCTGCTACGGGATTAACAATCATCGCCATAAACTTGTTTCAGCAATTGAAACGTTTCGGTAAAAGTTTTATCAATTTTAAAAGAAAATCTAATGTTGGCTCTTTGTTCGAAGCTCATTTTCGCACCGATAGCACAAACATATTGACACTTGAAACGCAATAACTTCACTTCCAATATATGAAATGTCATGAAATTAAAATATAGATAAAGATAGCAAATTCTAACGCACCAGTCGACATGTAGATGGCGCCACCAGGGGGCGCTAGATTCAAAGAGTCCTGTTTACTTTAAAACGCACCTTGTGTATCTTTTTTGGAGTCTAATTGTTGGGTGGTGTACGTTGGGGCTAGTAGAGCTTTACAGTTACCAGAAATGTCACTATGTCCTGAAACACATTGCAGGTTTATCATGAAATAGCATGTTAGATTCAGTAAGAGATCAGGGCATTCTTTCTCTATCTTTGGCGAAATATTAGGAGACTTTAATGATCTCAAAGCTATCTGTATATACATATAATTAAATATATTCCTTGTTGTGAGCACATCCCTTTTCGTAACAAGAAGGCTTTCCTTAATTGCTGGGATTACAGATTGGAAGACACTGCAGAGTCTGGTATCTAATTTTGCTGAAAAGACATTTAGTTGTGTCGAATAAAGTGATTCAAATTTAGACATAAGTAGGTACTTTTGTTTAACTGTAATTCTGTAGTTTTAGTTTCATTCAACTTTTCGATTTAATATCAAATAAAAGCTTTTTTTTCCAAAAAAGTACCCTATGTAAATGTGATTTGTAATTTACATACTTTATTTCTGAAATGAAAATACTGGAATGTAGTATTTTTTAAAAGAATTTATAGTATAATTTTTTTGATAAAAATTTTTTCAAACCGGTGGCAACTCTTGTTTAAGATATCTCTGTTAGAGAACTCTCTTGAATCAGTATAGTTTGGTAAAAATGCAATAGCTTTTTTTAATTTTAAAATGTTAACAGCGTTGCCACCTTAAAGAAATATGCTCAGCTTAAAGATTTCTTGAACATATTTAGTTCATTATTCGAATAAAGTTTACTTAAAAAAAATCAGACAGCTCTCAACCATATCTACAATTTTTTTTTAACAGGTGGCAACTCTTCTTTAAAATATCTCTGGCAGAAAATTCTATTGAACCAGTTTATTTTGGTGCAAATTGCAATAGCTCTTTTTAACTTTGAAACAACAATACAGGGTTACCACCTTAAAGAAATATTCTCAGCTTGAAGCTTTCTTGGACAGCTTTAGGTCATTATCCAAATATAAAAAATCAAGTTTGTTGTTTTAAAAATTTTAGACATCTCACTTTTATATTTTTAAATATTTCCTATATGGCAACTTACTTAGAATATTTTCAGTTGCCTGAATCATTTTTGGTATGAAAGTCGTTCCCTATTATATATTTAAATGTTAAAACTAATGGCAACTCTTCTTCAAAACTTTTTAAATGCAACCTGCAAACTCTATTTTTATTGTATTATAGTATATAGTATATTGGAAAACTAGATGGCAACGCTCCTTAAAAGCGCTTTGAACTGCGAGTTCGTCCAATTTTTTTTAATCAAAATTTTTATACAGGTGGCAACTCTTTTCAAAAATTATTTTAAAATGCAATCTGTCTACAATCTGCAAACTCTTTGTTAGGTAGTTAAGCTAATATATATACATATGTACTTATATACATATTCATATATTATAGTTTTTACAAACATATTTTTTCTACTGAAAAAAAGGTGGCAACGCTCTTCCAAAGCAATTTGAAAGGCGAGTTCTCCTAAGCTTCTTCAAATCCTTCTGTAGTGCGTTTTCATCATTTTCTGTAGCAAAATTTTATGACAGGTGGCAACCCTTAACTTCTCACTCAAAACAATTAGAATATCTTCAGTATTCTATCCGGCGGCTTACAAAAGCTTAAAAAAGAATTAAAATTTTCCAAATAGTCATCTGAAGTAATTAACAATTTCTAATTGTACAACAACAAAGTTCAAATTCCGCAATTAGAGCAAAATTTACAGCCGACATCAAAGAGAATAATAACCCATTAATGATTATTTATTAACTCAAAGGCTGCTGTCGGCCACTTAAGCCTCGACTGAAGCAGTCAATGCAAGCTTTTAAGCATAACTGGTTAAGTCGTCGCTACTTGTATACTAAATGTATGCCGTTATGTCCCAAAGGAGTCACATTTGATGGCCAGCTGAAAATTAACGGCGCCAACAACAGCAACAACAACAACCACATAAAGCATACTCAAATCGCCGCTTCACAAACAATGTGACCATGAAAGGACTACAAATAAGCACAGACACAACAACAAGAACAAATAATTCACGCAACAAATATGAACAAATATTCTGGAGAGCAAAAAGATAAAAATGGCGAGTTAAAATGCCAGTCAATTGGTTACGTGCCAAAGCGCAGCTAAAGTTTAAAGGCGAGAGCACTTGCCGTCATTAATGCGTGAGTGCGTGAGTTCGTGAGTGCTGTGCTGATGAATGAGTCACTTGAAGCTGAACAACCGAATGACTCACAGACCCACTGACTGGCCGTTTGACCGCACATATATTTCTGTAGCTAGCTGTGAAGCTCACTCGAGAGCGTGTGCGTGACGCACTCTAATTCCAACAGTTTGTTATTAACTGACCATTTAACTCGCTCGCCTGTTTGCCTATGCTTGTCAAGCTGCTAGCTGGCTTGATGACGGCTATTTGCTGCTGCCACTTGTGGAATTTTTCAAATGCCCTGGCCGCCTTTCAGCATATTCAGCACGCAAGTTTTTTGAGTGGTGGGAGTGAATATATATGTATGTATTTTATTATATTTATACACTTAACAGGGTAGATTAAGTTTGAAACGAAGTTTTTAGCACACAAAAGGAAATTTCGGAGCTCAGCCTGACAAGGCTGAGTCGGTCTAGCCATTTCTGCGTGTGCTGGCACCTCAGTTTTTAATATTTCGATCTGAAATTTTGCAAACGTTCTTTTCTCTGTAACAGGCTGCTCGCTTGTCGAAACCGCCGATATCGGATCACTATAGCATAAAGCATAGCATAAAGCTGCCATACAAAATGAATGGTCAAAATCAAGTTCTTATATGAAAAACTGTTTAATTTGAGGAGATATATTTTCAAAATTTATGATAGACTATTATATCATGAGAAGGTATAATCTTGGAATAAATCGTTCAGATCGGACTACTATAGCATATAGCTGCCATACAAACTGACCGACCAAAAATTAATTGTTGTATGAAAAAGTTTTTTATTTAATAAGATATATATACCAAATTCGACAGGCATTATTATAGGAAGCAAAGGTATAATCTCAGAAGAAATCGTTCAGATCGGACTACTATAGCATATAGCTGCCATACAAACTGCCTCAGCAAAATAAAGAAAATATAAGAAAACTTTTTATAGTTGCTATAAGTTTCGCACCTGTGAAGGGTATCATAATTTCTGTGCTGCCGAAAATAATATTTTGCCTTATTTTGTAATAAAATATACATATATACATATAAATTTCAAATACAAATACCTCGCTTGCAACATAGTTATAAGGAAATAAATTATGTTTGTAAAATTTTCTCTCATGACAAAGAATTTTTCTGTTTTTGCTAAAAAAAAATCAAAAAGTAACAGTAAATCGTATATATGTGTGCATAACACGCACTTTCTCCCGGACATATGTATCCACCGTTATCAATGCAATAAATTTCCTACAAATCACCAGCGGATATGACAGCTTTAGATTATCGCAACCGACAGCAACGTACTCGGACAGTAATATGCGCACGCACACACATATACATAAAACAAAAAATTCATATACTTACAACAAAAATACACGTACATACACTCATGCATTAAAATACACACCTACACACATATACACCACGCAGCCCAATGGGTTTCAGGCACTTGCCCACATACAGCGAGCACTCTCACATACCATAAAGACCAAAGTACGGCATTTTTTGCTGTTGTTGTTGCTGCTTTTATTCATGTGCGCCACAGTTGGATATTGGCGTCAACATTTTTCAATGCAATCAGGCATATTGTCACAATTTTTCAAAAGCGACCCACACACACACTCACACCAACACAATGATCACACACACGCGTAGACAAACAATGACAAATGACCAGCTGCTGGTGTTGTTTTTGCTTTATTGCTGCTCGCTTTGCTCATGTAGTTTTCGCAGCGCCTCAGTTGGACGACAGGCAATCCCCTACAAATGAAGCGAAACCGAAAGAGTTGAGAAAATTTGTTGTGTTCGGTCACTTATAAGCGAGCAGTACTACTAATACATATATACATACATACACATACATATGCATGTATACGAGCGTGTGTATGTGCGCATAGCTTGGTACCAGATTGTGGATTTATGCCTTTGTGCGACATTGCCAGCAGCTGTTGCCGCTTTAGCACAACAACAATAAACTGAGCTGGGTGGCAAAAGGCTATAATCTTAAGCATGTCTTGGCTTTGATTGACCGTTATTTATTCTCGTGTAAATTGTTTAAAAATTTCAATTTTATGCAATTGAATTATGAGCATAATAAAGTAGGCAGTCGGGAGAAGCAGTAAAGGAGAGCGTGCTATGAGCTTACTGCTTACAGTGTTAGCAATTCTTTGCATAAATTTAGGCGTGAGCATTAATATTATTTCGTTGATCTTTCGACATGCTCATTGTACTTCTCAAATGGTTTATTTATTTTCAAATTTTAACCGACTCTGCGTAGAGAGCTAAAGAAGATTGTATTACGGCGATGGCTTTAGTGTAATTTATGAGCTTCTCAAGAACTGAAAATTTCGAGAATGTTTGTTTGCCGCATTATTGAATCTTCTTGGCAAACAACTACAGATGACAGATTATAGAAAGAAAAGTGACAGAAACAAAAGTGGTCGTTCTCGTGTGGTTAGAATCAATGTAGTCATAGACATTGTTCGGCAACGCATTCGTAGAAAATCCAAAATTATGTCAAGGGAAATAGTCACATTAACCAGATTATTGTCAAGACTAATTTGCGATGATCTTCACATTAAAGCCTAACGTCGGTCTGATACAGCTACAAGCGTTCAGTGGCACGCAATGAAGGTTATAAAAGTATAATTTTCACAAAAATACAAAATTTTTTTTGTTAAAAAAGTTTTAAATCTACGTAAAAACCTCGGAAGGCACAAAACCTGTTTTATAAGAGTTCAACGTGGTCACCTTAAAGCTGCTGTAATCATTTGGTGCGAAGTCTTCTGTAACGGGGTTACACCAGATCTTCCAGCAAGACTCTAAACGTAAACAAAGCTATCGTTAACCCCACGAAATATAAACAAAATGGTCAAGGACCTTAAATATAAATAATGATTGTTGATAGAAACAAATCGGTCACTAGTCGCATAAAACATAAAAACTGGAGTCTTTGGCTTCATAAAATGTGAGCAGAAGCGGCATTGAAACGTAGAAAAGATCCCGAAATTTAAATAACGGTTGTTGACTTGGCTAAAGGTAAACAAAAGGTCATTGCCCTCATAACATTTCAAAAAGGGTCCGTAACCTCGAATTTAAATAATGATTGTTGGCTTGGCTAAATGTAAACATGGGTTATTGACTTGGCTGAAAGTAAACAAATGTGTCATTGACCTTGTAAGATGTAAACAAAGGCATCATGACCACATAAAATGTGAAAAAAAGGGTTACTGACCCCATAAAATGTGAATAAAAAAGACAGTGACCTCAGAAAACGTAAACTAAATGGTCAACGGTCTCAAATATAAATTATGGTTGTTGACTTGGCTAAACTGAAGAGTCAGTGAAATTTGCAGAGCCTAAAAAATTCTTTTGTTCGAAGAGCGTCGTCAAAAACAATAGAAACTATGCGTGCCGCTATCAGCCAATGGCCAAAGGGGTTGTGTAAAAGCAAAAGGTGACTATTACAAATCAAATTTAATATATGCATTATGAAATGAAGGAAGTTTAATCAAAAATGTGTTATAGTTTCACACGCGGAACTTGTAACAAAACTTATGCCAGGATAAAGTACTACATGTATATCATGAAAAGCGGCGCCATTAGTGAAACAGCGTGATTTCCAGAAGAGAAGATTAATATCTTTTGACTGAAGAGGTAGAAAATCTTCCAGCGAGAGATGATGGCATTGGTGACTTAAAGTTTACTCCTCTTGGACGAAAGGCAGACTAATTCATCGAAGTCGTTAAATGATAAGCCGGGGAAACGATAAATTTCTAACGCAAATTTTAAAAGGGGTTATTGATGAGTGGCCTTGAGTGATGAATTTAAGGATTTTCTATTGTTTAGCATGCCTATTTCAATGCAGGCTTACTGCACACAAATTAAAATTTTTCTTAAACAATTTTATATCAAACCTATCTCATTACGTAACCATTATTACACAAACATTCATAAATGTACATACAGCTGTTGACAGGTAATTAGAAACGCTTCCTTTATTGTAGGTGGCTGATGAGTATAATGATAAAAATTTATGATGTACTGTTATTTATATTCCTAAAAGTCCTGCATTGTTCGTGTTACTCTATTTACTAACAAATTCACTCTGTTTCGTAGTTGTGAAGTTAATGTTCTTTTAATTTTTTCCCAAATAGTAAATGCATTACGATATAGAAGGTGAATTAAGTGCGACAGCTAATTAGAAACAGTTATTTAAAGAATTAAATTCCTCAAGGAGTTAATTTTTACTAATAATATTATTGATTTCTGGTAAGGGTGTACTTCAAAGTTGTGGTTTAAAATATATTATTCAAGTTTTTTAAAGAGGAAACGCTGCAGCTGTACACCTACCCTCCGAGGCTACATTTTTGACTTTCGTCAGTCTGGAAAGATGAGCAAAGAAATTCCGAATAAGGTCAAATACTCAAAAAAATTATTTTGAATGTCCTTACGCAGATACAGAATTTCGAAACTATTTTCAATATTGCACGCAAAGAAAAAAACCGAAAAACTTCAACAGAAATATACCGCAGAAATAATACTATCTCCCGAAGAGACCCAAAAAGATGTTACTCTGACATTTTACATAAAGTTCAAGACGAATATAATGTCCAAATATCCAAGAAAACAATTGCCCATCGTTTGGTCGATGCTGGATCTCACGGCAGGGCAGCACGCAGGAACCCACTTCTAACTAAAATTCGTAGAAACGACGCGTAGGTTTTGCCAACTCTTATTGGTCTAAGACAACAAATCAACGGAGGTATGCCATTTGGAGCGATAAACAAATATTAATCGCTTCGATCCCGATGGTCGAAGGTATGTTCGCGGTCCAATAACTCAAGAATTTGATCCTCGCAAGGTTGCACGCGTAGTTGAGTATGGTGGAGGAACAGTCATGGTGTGGGAATGCTTTGTCTGGAATGGTGGATTGATGGAATTTTAAACAAGGAGAAATACGTCGACATCCTGAAATGTCATGTTGCCATGGGCTGAAGAAAATTTGCCTGTTATAAGGAAGGTAGCAATTCAATGCATACGTCTAAGTTGACACAACAGTTTTTTAATGAAAATTCTATCAATATTTTGGAGTGAGAATCATCCAGCATAGACTTAAACCCTATAGAACATCTCTGGGTGATGTAAAAAAAGCCATATGCACCAAAAATGTCCCACCATTGTTGCGCTGCCAGAGTCTTATAACGTAAATCGAAATCGATGTGGAGCAATATTGAAGTAAAAGAGATAACCAGCAAAATACTAACTGAAAGTAAGCAAATTTTTGTAATATAATTACTTTTTGTTGATAAAATATTTTCATTTCTAATTAGTTGTCGCACTCAAAACGTTGATTCCACATGTTTTTGTTAAAATCTTCGAAACAAAAACGATTTTTAAACAAAATTTTTACCATTAGAGCTTAAGTTTAACATAGGTTTCAAAAAAATAAGTGAAAATACAATAAATTATCGTGATTTATTGGAAAATAAAATCATTTACTTCAAAAAAGGTGTCGTTTCTAGTTAGCTGTCAACTGCTGTATACATACATACATGCATTACATTCATATATGTATGTGTATGACGCACAGTATGTTATGTGTGTGACTAGCTTAACTTTTAAGTGTCTTATTTTTACTGTTATCACACCTAATTGGAAACTGGAAAAAACTGGTCTATGTCAACACTTAATTAGTTTTTGCAAATTGCAACAAATTATGTATTAGCGGCGACAAATTATTTTTTTATGGCTATGCAACAACAACATTTCAGCAAAGATATATCTACTATAATGCTTGTAGACTCCAAAGGGAGGTAACTCAAACTGTTAACTTTGAAGTGAGCGTGAGGTTACAAAAAATGTAAAAAAATATTTCAGATAATACGAATCGGATAATATAACACGAATATAATAAAAAATTAAAATAAATTATTAAAAATTAAAAAAAAAAAATATTTCAGAAAAATAAAAAAGTTGATTTAATTAAATAAATTAATATAGATTAATTAAAATAAAATAAAAAATAGAAAAATAACTTACATTAAGTTATTTTATTAAATTTAAAGAAATTTTAAGATAAATAAAACAAAATTAAGTTAAATTTAAAAAAAAATTAAACTTAATAAATAAAATATAATAAATTATAACAAAACAATTACCTTAAATTAAGTTAATTAAACAAAAAAACTATATATATAATGTAAAATTAAATTAAATTTAAAAACTTTTAAGAAAAAAAAAACAAAATTAAGTTAAATTAAACTAAATTAAAGCAAAAAATACCTTAAATTAAGTTAATTAAATAAAATAAAAACAATATAAATATGTATATAACCTAAAATTAAATTAAAATATAAAAAAAATCTTATAAAATAAAAGAAATTAAGATAAATTAATTAAAATAAAATAAGTCAAACTAAACTAACTAAAAAAAATACGTTAAATCAAGTTAATTAAACTAAGTCAAACTAAGCCAAATCAAGTAAATTAAATCGAAATTAATTTAAATAAAATTAAAAAAACAAGTCAAATTTTCTGAAGATATCTCGTCAATTAATTAACTTAAATTAAGCTAAAATAACAATATAGAAATAAAAATGAATAAATTTATTTCAAAAACCAAACCAAAAAAATTAAGTCAAATTAAATTCAATTAATTAAAATTAATTAATTAAAAACCAAAAAATTAAAACACAAAAATGGCCGTAAATTAAGTTAATTACATTTAAAAAACTTATATATACAACAAAATGTAAAATTGGGTAAATTAAATTATAACAAATTTCAAATAAAATCGAAAATATGTATTAAGTTAAATTAAATAAATTAAACCAAACTATTTAAAAAAATTAAATTGGAAAACAAAATAAAAAAAATTAAATTAAATCAAGTTAATTGAATTTAAATAAAATTAATATAAATTAAAAAAAATGTAATTTAATTAAATAAACAAAATTTAAAAAATAAAAATTAAAAAAAAAATAAAATAAAAATTAAAAAAAAAAAACAAAAAAAAACCATTTCAAATTTTGTGAAAATATCTCGTCAAATGAACAAGTTTTATATGTATGCACTTGGTTCCGACCGCTCAGTTTGTATGGCAACTATATGCTATAATGGTTCAATATCAACAGTTCCAACAAAGAAACCTCTTCTTAGAAAGAAAAAGTGTGTGCAAAATTTCAGATCGATAACTCAAAAGGTGAGAAACTACTTAGTTCGCATATGTACAGACAGCCGGACGCGCGGTCGGACAGACAGAAAAACATGGAAAAATGGACTCAGCTCGCCCATTGTTTATATACTTTGTAGAGTCTCCAACATTTCCTTTTGGGTGTTACAAACTTCGTGGCCAGCATAATACGCCCTGTTCTGGGTATACAAATTGCGCAAATTGCATTTTGCTCAGAGTACCCAATTACGATAAGCGTGGCAATGAGAAATCTGAACTACATATTAAAACGGCGTATTGCGCCGACCTCGCACACGTTTGCCATATAAATAGCCGACACAGCGCACAGTCGCTAACATCGCTGGCAGATCGCGATGAAGTAAGGAAAAGTCGACGAAGCGCTATGCGGATAGTTCACTTAATTTCACTTTGGTGCTTGCTATACGCCAGTGTAGCCCTGGAGGATATACCAGAGGGATATCTGAACGCGGCAAAACAGATAGCAGAAAGATTGATAGCGACTTCAGCAGGACCATTGACAGCCGACTATTTTTTCAGAGTGGTGGAAAACTTGGTCGCAGGTTTACCTGCAAGAAAGGCATATATTTTAGCAAATGCTATATGTAAGTACGACATATGTCCAAAGAAAGCTCAAAGATGTGTACAATTTACGGATTGTAATTCTAAGGTGCCGAAACTATAGCCAGAGGCCGAAATCAAACGCCGGAAGAGTATGAACCGAAGCTCAAAGATATTAATTTTCAGTTCCGTACACCGTGCGATAGGCGTACATATCCTATAGCAGATCCCATCGGTCTACTTCGTGATCCGGATTTTGATCCGTACAAAAAGACCGTCATATTCTCAACCGGCTGGACGACCACGGTGAATAATGAACGTCACGATGCCTTGTCTAAGGCATACAATTGTCGCGGTGACACCAATTATCTGGTAATAACCTGTACATACTATCACTGTATAATCTTAAAGAAATAATATTTTTTCAGGCGCTGGACGCTGGCGACTACATAACCTTGATGTATGTGTGGTCTGCACAAAACACGGACACAATCGGTAAATATCTCGCTGTAGGCATACAAAAACTCAGCAAGTTTATAGACGTCGCCGGCTTGCACTTGATGGGTCACAGCTTGGGCGCACAAATAATGGGTACGGCAGCGCGTCACTATCGTGATTTGACGGGCAAAAGCTTGCCCTACGTGACCGGTTTAGATCCCGCTTTTCCATGCTTTAACGAAGGTGAGACGCTAACCACCATCTCGGCAAGTGACGCCGACTTTGTTGACATCATACACACAAATGCCGGTATTAGCGGCCAGTATAAAGCTTACGGCAATGCGGATTTCTATGTCGGTGGTAAATTTCCAATTCAGAATGCCTGCAGAACGCCGCAGTGCTCACACGAAATCGTTTGGGAGTACTACACGGAGTCGGTCTATCCCAGTAATGAGCGCAATTTTCTGGCAAAGCGCTGTAACTCGCTGTATAGCCTTCAGTATGGAAGATGTAATGGTCCTGAGTTTCCCATGGGCTTCGCTGTGCCGCATGATTTAATTGGCCGTTATGTGCTTGATGCGAACACTGAGAAGCCGTATGGCCAAAATGCTACTGCGGCGTACACGAATCCTGATACTTCGCCCTGTGGCGCTTGTTCTTCTTCCTGTGCTTGAGGAAGATATCTTTTCGTATAACATACATACACATACATATATCATATAACAATATTTTTTAATTTTGTATTTATTATGCTCTATGGTGTCGGTAAAAATAAAAGTATAATTAAAAAAAGTTTAGTTGAATTTTGATTTCAATATCGTTTAAGGTCATCTGACTAGTTTAAAATTGTCCAATTATCAACTTTACTGTACCTTCCGCCAAAAAGAAGATATCTTATACCACGCTGAAAGCTCAGTTATTTTCCGGTTTCAATAACTTCTCCAGAATATCACCGCGAATGTCCATCTACGAAAAAGTCTTTTAAACGAACGAGCACGAAATTCGCCGGCGAATAAAAAAAACACACAAGTTTGTAAAAGTTAAAACTTTCTCAATATACTTTCCGGGCAAAGTTCTCGCGTTGTATTGCTGTGATTCAATCGACAGCCATGCGAGTGGAATTCACACCACGAACCCGCTCAAACGTGAAGAAAAATGTAGCAGACAGCTGACAAGGGAAAGAAAGTGCTGTTCCACCAAGCCAATGTACCGTGTCACAAGTAAGTGAAAACGATAGCAAAATCCATGAAATAGGCTTCGAATTGCTTCCGCATCCACTGTATTCTGCAAATCTGGCCCCAGGCGAGTATTTCCTGTTCTTAGGACTCAAAAAAAAGCTCCCTGGGCAGAAGTTTTCATCAAATGCAGACGTAATTGCCGGAACTGATGCCTTTTTTACAGCAAATGACAATTCGTACTTCAAAAATGGTATTGAAAAGTTGGAGGGTAGCTGTAATCAGTGTCTCATCTTTGAAGGTAACTATGTTGAATCAAAAAAAAAAAAAATTTTGCAATATGTTTTTTCTATTGCAGACCGGAGATTTTTATTTTCGAAAAATTGTTTTTTACGTTCTGTAGCTACAGTCTGTCCTTAGTAAGACGGAATTGTATTCAAAGCGACCATACTATTAATAGCACGAAGCAAACACTTTAAAAGTGCTCGTTAAGCACCAACTTTTACTGTAAATTGTCAATGAGTTTATGGTCGGTATCAAAAACAAATGTGAAAGCAAAAGAACATAACCCGTGAGACAGCTAGGCCCGAATTCTTTTGTAGAGCATTTGATAAGTTCATGTGATATAGAACGACATACTGACGTGTTAGGAAAATTGTTAAAAAATTATTGATTGGTCTTCTTAGCTTTTATAACCACTAAACTGGTTACGAAGATGCGGAAAAAATATCTTTGAATCCAGTAATAACATGGTACTTAATTTTTTTCGGAATATTAATGAACTCGACGAAACAAGCAGTGATGAATTCCTTGTTATTTAGTCAAAGTAAAAATAGGTTTTTCAATAAGAGCGCTACAAAAGTTGTTTTAATAATAAAAATTAAACAAAAACGATTTGGGATATCAATGAAATTCTTTATGCCTTGCAGAAGTCCATGCGCTGAACCCCATTTTTGAAGATTTTCAAGCATAAATCGACCGATACTGCTACAATTGCACGTTCGATATTCGTACGAATTTCATCAATCATTGGCTTCTTTGCATACATTATAGACTTCATCGCACGACCGAGGCGGCCAATTGATTGTGACATTTCGTGAGATAACACATTCACAAACTTAATATTCCATAAATCGATTATGATAATCGCTGTGTGGCTTATGGCGCCGTCCTGTTAGAATCACTTATTTTCCAAGTTAACATCATCCAATTCGGGCCAAAAATATTCGGTTATCATTAAGCGGTAGCAATTCGCAATCACAGCAACGTAACGGTTTTGATCATCACGGAATAAGTGCGACCTAATAGGCTTATAGGCCGCACCAAACCTTAAGTTTTCCGGGATGCAATGGTGACTCATGGAGTACGCGTGGATTGCTGCCTGACAAATAAAGCCTATTTTGCTTACCGACGAAGCCATTCAGCCAAAAATGAGCTCTTCGCTGAATTTGATGTTTCGATGAAAAATCGGATCAGTTTCAAGTTGGTGCTCAGCCTAATTCAAGAACATACGACGATTTTGGTAGTCAAGCGGCTTCAGTTCTAGCATAAATTTGATCTTGTAAGGATGTAAGCCAAGATCTTTCCGCAAAAAGCGTCACCATGACGTTACAAAAATGCTGAACGCTTAAAAAGGACGTGTGAGAGACTGAGTTGGATCTTCCTCAATTGATGCACCAGCGGCTGCAATTTTCTCGACACTGCGGGCACCTCTTTGTCTCACTGGCACGGAAACATTTTGTACAGTGCCTGTGGATTTGAATTTTTCCACTAGACGCTAATTGTTGAGCTGACAGGAGGATTATTCTGACCATTAATTGGACGTAGTGCTCGCTCTTTATGTTGTGGCCACTGACTCCAAATTTTAGTAGTAAATTTTAATAATTTCGATTCGTTGTTGGATCGTGTATCTTTCCATGATGAAATGTCAACTATTACTGAAGATAAATGCCAAAGGAGCGAAAAATATGGAGTCGTTTACTGTCCCTATCAGTCTACTTTTGTAGCGTCCCTATTGAAAACCCCGTTACAATAAAAAATATTAGAAAAATTCATTATTTCCAGTGCACAAATTGTGGAAAAATCTTTGATCCAGAGTTGTTTAGTTGGAAATTTTGGCGAAAATGTTCCAAACATGTCTGTTTGATGCTAAATAAGGCTCTTTGTTGTTATGGTATTAAAGAGAAATTAGTATATGGGCCACTTCCATGGTTTTAAACTTTACTTAATACTACCGTTCATAAACACGTTCAAATTATTATAATTAAATAATGATCCTCAGATGTAGGAGAGTACAAAAGCGGAACTGTGGACCGGTTCGAGGTTAGTTATTGTAACAGTGTTAATACAAAACTTCCAAAGAACTTATTTCTCGTAAAAATGTTAGGCTAAACTGCAGCCGTTCGCCGGTGTGAAGGTTAGAGCTCTGTTGCACACCTTTTAGGGGACTATAACTGAACTAACTTGTAGTTTCCAACCATTTCCACGAAGCTTCTTCATATTGACCCCACATGAGTCGTGGAAATTCTTTATTGTGAAACTTTGTACTCACATACATCTTCCCCTTCAGCATAAAGCTATACGAGGCAGCAACTTGGGCGAAGTTAGATATTGAACTAGTGAAGACTTTTCCTCTGTATTCGTGCCTGTGAAAATCTCATACCGCCGCTAAAGCGCATTTTCTCAATGTTGCAAGAAATGCGCCAAGCAAATAAATCAACAAAAAATCGAAATTTATGAAAACCAAAGCAATATCGGACAGCGAGGGGTTATAAAATAGCAGCGACTCGTGCGTCATATGTTGCAAAGTGCGCTGGCTGCAGTTCCATCACGGCCACCAAGGGTGCCACATGGCGTATGAGTAACCTTTTGTGTTGGAAAAATGTGAAAATGGCAATTCAATGCATATTTGCTATTTTATTTATGCAATGCAACTGCATTATATATTTTTGCATTTATTATGTGCATAAGTTATCGCCGTTAACCCCGCGCTTGCATCTGTGTGTGTGTGTTTGCCAGTTGTAATCATATGCGCGCTTTTGTTAAACAATTTGCATGTATTTGCGAATAAGAAAATTATCCGCAATTCAAAATTACAGAGCCACGCATTCGCTGGCAATTCGCTGTGAATTTGCGGCACTTTTACACTACACGAGCGCGAGGCCATCCACTTTCACCGCAAGCCACAGGGATGCATGGCATGCTGGCAAAAGTATGTGTGTGTGTGTGTGCGTGTGTTTACGCTTAGCTCGTTTGGCTGACATATGCGCATTGAACTATCATCACAGCGGTGCGTTTGTGTACGTGCCAGCGCGTATTTTCACAACTCAGCCACTCTAAGCTGCGGTCGTTGCCTTGGATGTGCGCTCAGTTGCCTTCAAATGCTGCTTTCCGCCTTCTTTGGCTGCTTCTTCAGCTGCCTCTTCCTCTTCGCTGGCGTTTTCCTTCTGCCAGCTTCACTGGCTTGCAATGTAAATGAGAGTAACTTGAACTTGAGTGTTTGTCTAGTGTAAGTGAGCGTTTCGCCACAGCACACACACACACGCTCACATTCACTCTAACTCAGCCACACACAAGCGAGTGTCTTCGCCATTTCCCTTGCCTGCTTGTGTTTATTTGTTTATTTATCAGCGCATGGAGTGCAAATCCGCAATCTTCACGTTTGCTTCTTGAGCGCAACTGAAGGACTTTTCATTAGCGCACACTTGTTGTTGTTGTTCTTGTTTGTTGCTACTCTTCGCCCTATCATGTTCGTTGTTTGCTGTTTTCGTTTTCATTTTCGCACGTGAACTTATTACTTTATAACGGTACGTGCTCGGAGCGCGTCGTGTTGGCTAACACATGTTCAAATATATTTGTATATAAGTGTGTGTGCAAATGTAAATCTATGTTTGTGTGTGTCGTTGAAATCACAATGTAATTAAATTTACATAAAATCCATGCAAGCAATTAATTTAATTAAATAGAAAAATTAATGAAAGCAAAAAGGCTGCTATCTCCTTCTTCCACTCTCTCACTCTCGCCCTCTCTCTCGCCGAATGACACTTTTCATTTAGTTTTGCTTGGCTTTTGTTGCGGCATCAGCAGCTCACTTGTTGTTTTAAATATGCATGAGTTCGGCTGATTGCCTCCGTTATTTACTTACGGTTTGTTGTTTTGCTTTTTCGTTTTTTTTTTTTCAATTTCATTCTTTTTTTAGTGGTTAGGCTTTGCGGCATTGCTCGGCACTCATCGACTTAATGCATTGTCAATAAAGAATAAGTGAGTACATACTGAGGGAATTTAACAGAAGAGCAAAAGAATGTTTGAGGTTCATAAGGTATCGGAAGGGTACTCAAGTAATTATATATTTACTGCTTGAAAGACAACCTAATATGTCAAAAAAGTCTCGCGGTAATTTTATTGAATTTTCAATTGTTCATAAAATTGGTTACAATAATGCGATTCAAGTCAAATGTGCGCCGTTTTGTTCGATGACGCGTTCGCAACGAGATGCCAACTTCATAATGCCCCTCTCATAGAAGCTCGCTTTCCTATTGGCAAAAAACTCGGAGAGCCAATTTTCACAGGACTCTCTTGTGGCCAACTTCAGACTACCAACCGCGTTCGCCATGGACAGAAACAGGTGGTAATCACTTGGTGCAAGATCCGGACTATACGGTGGATGCAAAAGAACCTCCCATCCGAGCTCCCGGAGCTTTTAGCGCGTCACTAAAAATGTGTGTGGCCTGGCGTTGTGCTCATGGAAGACAATTCGGCCTCTGTTGATCAAAGATGGGCTCTTCTGCATGAGTTCTGCCTTCAAGCGGTCCAGTTGTTGGCAGTACAGGTCCGAATTGAGCGTTTGGCCATAGGGGAGCAGCTCGTAGTGGATTATTCCCTGCCAATCCCACCAAACACACAGAAGAACCTTCCTGGCCGTCAATCCAGGCTTGGCCACCTTCTGGGCCGCTTCGCCGCTTTTCGACCACGACCGTTTGCGCCTTACGTTATCGTAAGTGACCCACTTTTCATCGCCAATCACCAAACGTTTCAAAAACGGGTCGATTTTGTTGCGATTCAGAAGCGATTCGCATGCGTCGATACGGTCAAAGATGTTTTTTTGCGTCAATTCGTGTGGCACCCATACATCGAGCTTCTTAGTGACTCCAAGCTTCTTCAAATGGTTTATAACGGTTTGATGACTCATGCCCAGCTCTTGACCGATGCTACTGCTGCTACTATGCCGGTCTCTTTCGACCAATTCAGCGATTTTATCGCAATTTTCGACGAGAGGCCTTCCGGAGCGTGGCGCATCTTTGACCACCTCTACACCAGAACGAAAACGTTGAAACTATCGTTGTGCGGTGGAAATGGAAACTGTATCGGGTCCATAAACTGCACAAATTTTATTGGCGGCTTGAGATGCATTTTTGCCTTTATCGTAGTAGTGCTGTAAAATATGCCGTATTTTCTCTTTATTTTGCTCCATGTTTGCTTCGCTATAACTCACGAACGACTTAGAAGAAACGACAATCAATCAAACACGTGTTAGCGCGTGAAATTAGCTTTCCAAAAAGGTATAGCATGACCCGATGCGACGAACAAAACTAGAACTACGTGCTTTCAGCGCCAACTAGCGAAAATACCTCAAGACTTTTTTGACAACCTATTAT